>NC_072008.2:16273106-16576136 GCF_028885655.2 Pongo abelii
TGTCCCACACAGCTCCCTTTCTTTCAAGGTGTCTCACAGACACCTTGATTGGACTGTGGCTTCTTGGGAACAGCCCAGGATAGAAACACCACTCTCCCCAGTTAAGTCACTTCATGGGCTGGAGGGATTATGGAGCCCAGGGCACAGGAAGCACTGATTTTTAAAAAAATAATAATAACTGTTGTAATTAGATTAATTGCATATTCTAGGCATCTTTGTAATAAAATATGACATCTTTTCCTCTTTCCTGACAGATTAATGGTTCAGAGAATGATATTAAAAGCCAACTTTTTCTTAGCTCTGTGTCTCCTGGTTGCTCAGCCTCACTCTGTATTTATGGAATGATTTAAGTATTAGTTCAATAATTCATCATGAAGCAAACAGAATAATGTTCCCACTTCACAAACCCAAAGAACTACACAGATTAGGTCATTTCACTTCTGCAGAGACTTGTTTTGATAAATTCGAATACCCAAAGGGCACAGACATTAGCCTCGATGGATTAATGGCTACTAATTCAATCTTGTGGAAAGAAAGCCTTACCAATGATTAGGTTTTCAATCTTGCAAGACCTGGAACAGCAACTTCTCCAAGATTCTTTATTCCATACCATATGTAGCAAAGAAATAAGGTGGTTAATATAACAGAATTGGTGTGAGAACTTTGCTTACACTGGGTATGAATCCTTGGTCTACCACTTAGTAGCTGGGTGACCTTGGATATGTTACTTAACCTCTCTGTGTCATATTTTCTATATCTATCACATTGTGATGAAAATCCCTAACTTACAAGATTGTTGTAAGAATTGCAAATGACATGAAGAGGTGCACAACTTAACTAGTAATTAAAGAAGTCGAAAGCCAGACTGCAAAAAGCTACCATTCTACACCCACACAATTGGGAAAATAGGAAGCCTGAATATTGAAAAGGAGATGAAACAATAGGCCTCTTATGTAATGTATCACTCACACATTGTATATTGTTCCAAATGATTTGGAAAACAACATAACATTATATCATAAAGTTGAACATGTTTAAACTCTGTGAAACAGCAATTCTACTCCAAGGTATATACCCAAAGGAAACTCTTGCACATGGTTATTCAAAAATATATACAAAAATGTTTATACCAGCACCTTTCAAAATAGCAAAAATTTTTGAAACAACCCAAATGCCCATTGACAGGAGAATGAGTAAACTAATTATGATACATGCACACAATGGAATATTAAACAGCAGTGAAAATGATTGAATCACAACTACTTGCAACAATATGTTGAGTGAAGACCAAGTACAATATTCTTTCACAAAGTTCAGTGCAAGTCAAAACATGTATTTATATTAAAGCTAATGACGTGTCAAAACAAAACAAAAAGACAATGGGACAATAAACACAAAATTAATATAGTGGCTATCTCTGAGGGAGAGGGAGGATGGGAGAGGGGCAGAGCACAGAGTTAAAGTAAGTTTTTGTTATGTTTAAATTCCTGCGTTAAGTAGCAGGTTCATGGATGGTCATGGAATAATCAATGACGTGTATTATTAACATTATAAATGCAGGTGAGGTGGATCCAGGTTTTGTAGGGGCTTCTTTTGGAAAAATACTATGAAGTTATACACATTCAATATCCTTGGCCACTCCAGTGCTCCTTTAAATGAGGGGGAAGTGTGATGGGGAAGTCAGAATGGGAAGAGAGTGTTCTTAACTGATTCTGTTTAAAATATCTTTCTTTTGCAGATTTTACAAAACCTATACGGCCATGGCAACACATTGCTCATGTTCTGCAAGGGGCATGGAAGAGGCCTCTGCAATTGAGGGGCCCTGAAGCTTAAGCTTTGGTGGCTTCATGGTAAATGCATCTCTAAGGAGGTTAGATGTAAAGGGCACCAGATGGCTCTAGTCCGGGCTCTAAAACTGGAGCTGTGTATCGTCAGGTACGTCACTTACCTCCTCTGAACCTCAGCTTCTTTCTCTGTGAAACGATGGATCAGGCTGTATCTTCAAACTTAAACATCCTGCAACTCTGTTAGTGAAGTTTATAGACTCATTTAATAGACACACACAGTGTGAAGTCTATGTTATCAATATAATGTGTTTACAATGGGTTTTAAGTTAAAACTCTGTCATCTCCTATGTAGCCTGTGATAGTAGAATTTATACTGAAAAGGTTAATGGCAGCACAGAAGAGAGTTCTTTAGCACAGAATTTTTGTTCCCTCAGAATGTAAATATTTTAAAACATTATGAAAGTGCAAGGCTATTTAATGAGACAGGGAAAGTAAGTTATATATGAAAAGAGGGAACAGAAATAAAGTTAACCCCAATTAACATTCATGTTATCTTAAAAAGTTAAGACATTATAATGAATAATTACAGGTACTAATAAAAGAGTTCAATAAGAATGAAGGCTGATAACAAAAACAGACAAAAATTAATCACTTTTTATGTACTGCCATTGCTATCCAAGTTTTAATTTGGTTAATATTGATCTGATGTACTTTTTTCAGGTCTTTATTTTAACCCTTTATATATGGGTTTGTTTTAGGAGTTTCTCTTATAAATTAAGGTGGCAGATTTGGTTTTCATTTTGACTCTAATCTGATAGTCTATGTCTTTTACTGGGTGAATTTAACTAATTTATATTTATTTAATTTTTTTTTAGAACTCATCAACTTTTAAAAACATATTTACATATAAATTTTCTAAACAATACAATGTTAACCAGTTTTATTTATCTTCCTTCCAAAGGCAAAGATTTTAGCATGCTCTAACTATCTGTTGAACAACTCGATCATTTTATTGTTGCTTTGAAATTTAGTTTTACTTTGGTTTATACAAAACAATTACTTTTTTCAGTCATTAAACTTACTGGCATATTTTACCAATTTATTTATTCACTGTGATTTCACACATCTTAAGCATTCCCTCTGTGTTCACTTCTCTTCTTGATAATGTACATAGTGTAATATTTCTTTCAATAAGAGTCTGAATCATAAATATAGCCTTTGTAAATCTGAAAATATTTTAATTTTTCCTTCACTCTTGAATAAGAATGTATATGCACATAAATTTCTAGCTTGAATACATTACTCCATTGTCTCCTTGCAACTATTGTTAATGAGAAGTCTCCTCTCTAATTGTTTTGTTGTATCGTCTTTTTTATTTGGTAGCTTTTAAGATATTTTCTCTTTATTCTTGCTGCTCTTCATTTCCACTGCAATATATCTAAAGGTGGGTATAATTTTATTTCTCTTGCTCAGTCTCAAAGTGTGCTTTGTTTTGAAGACTCGTGTCTTTTGTCAATTATGGAAAATGTTCAATATTTTCTTAAATATTGCTTCTTCAACTTCCCACTCTCTTTTTTCTCATGTAATTCACATTATGCCTGTTTATTCCTCAACCTTATTGTGACTGTTCTTTTATATTTGATATCAGCATCTGTGTAATATTCAGGTTAAATTCTTCAACACTGTTTTCTGATTCACAAGTTCTCTATTCAAATGTATCCAGATTTCATTTTATCTATTGAGTCTTTAGCACAATTAACTATGTTTCATTCTGTTTTGTTTTTCTTCCTTTCATATCTACCCACCCTTGTTCTTTCAAGTCTGCTTTGTTTTATAATTTTTTGTTATTTTTATGAAAATGTAGTTTTTCAACTTAGGCATACTTGTGATTTTCATGTGTGTCCATGTGAAGAGACTACTAAACAGGCTTTGTGTGAGCAATAAAGCTTTTAATCACCTGGGTGCAGGCAGGCTGAGTCTGAAAAGAGAGTCAGGGAAGGGAGATAAGGGTGGGGCCGTTTTATAGGATTTGGGTAGATAAAGGAAAATTACAGTCAAAGGGGGTTTGTTCTCTGGCGGGCAGGAGTGGGGGTCACAAGGTGCTCAGTGGGGGAGCTTTTGAGCCAGAATGAGCCAGAAGAAGGAATTTCACAAGACAATGTCATCAGTTAAGGCAGGAACAGGCCATTTTCACTTCTTTTGTGGTGGCATGTCATCAGTTAAGGCAGGAACTGGCCATCTGGATGTGTACATGCAGGTCAGAGGGGATATGATGGCTTAGCTTGGGCTCAGAGGCCTGACATTCCTGTCTTCTTATATTAATAAGAAAAATAAAACAAAATAGAGGTTAAGTGTTGGGACGGTGAAAACTGTTGGGGGTGGTATGGAGAGATAATGGGCGATGTTTTTCAGGGCTGCTTTGAGTGGGATTAGGGGCGGCGTGGGAACCTAGAGTGGGAGTGGGAGAAATTAAGCTGAAGGAAGATTTTGTGGTAAGGGATGATATTGTGGGACTGTTAGAAGAAACATTTGTCATTTAGAATTATTGGTGATGGCCTGGATACGGTTTTGTATGAACTGAAAAACTAAACGGAATAAGAGAAGGAGAAAAACAGGTATTAAAGGTCTAAGAATTGGGAGGACTTAGGACATCTAATTAGAGTGCCTAAGGAGATTCAGCATAGTCCTGTCAGCAAAGATTATTTATTTACTTCAAGAGTTAAGAGTGGCAGTTTGGGGATAGCACCAGGAGAGATCAGCTGTGATGGCTTGGAGAAACAGTGTAAACTGGTAGTGTAAACAAGAGCAGGGCATGTATGAGTAGTTGAGAACAGTGAATAGGAGTATGACTAGACAGAAGATAGTAGGGATGACAAGTTTTTTGGGAGCACAGTCTAAGTTGGTCTGGTGTCTGGAATGAGACTGGGGCCTAATAAAAAGGAGCAACTATACAGGAGCTTAAATGGGCTGTACTTTGTAGCATTCTGAGGACAGGTCTGACTTCTGAGAAGTCAAAATGGTGAAAGTATTGTCCAGTCCTTTTGAAGTTGGTGGCTGAGCTTGGTGAGGTGTGTTTTTAAAAGACTTTTAGTCCGTTCTACTTTTCCTGAAGACGGAGGACCGTAAGGGATATAAAGGTTTCACTGAATACTAACAGCCTGAAAAACTGCTTGGCTGATTTGACTAATAAAGGCTGGTCTGTTATCAGACTGTATAGAGGTGGGAAGGCTAAACTGAGGAATTATGTCTGACAGAAGGGAAGAAATGACTGCGGTGGCCTTCTCAGACCTTGTAGGAAAGGCCTCTACCTATCCAGTGAAAGTGTCTACCTAGACTAAGAGGTATTTTAGTTATCTGACTCGGGGCATGTTGAGTAAAGCTAATTTGCCAGTCCTGGGTGGGGGCAAATCTTCGAGCTTGATGTGTAGGGAAGGGAGGGGGCCTGAATAATCCCTGAGGAGTAGTAGAATAGCAGATGGAACACTGAGAAGTGATTTCCTTGAGGATAGATTTCCACGATGGAAAGGAAATGAGAGGTTCTAAGAGGCAGGCTAGTGGCTTGTACTCTAGCATAGCCTGCCTTTGCTGGTGTGTGGCGATTAGGCCTGGTGGAACTGCCATCAATAAATCAAGTGTGATCGGGGTGAGGAACAGGAAAGAAGGAAATATGGGGAAATGGAGTGAATGTCAGGTGGATCAGAGAGATACAGTCATGAGGGTCAGGTGTGGTATCTAGAATAATGTGGGAGGCCGAATTGAAGTCCGGCCCAGGAACAATGGTAATTGTGGGACTTAACAAAGAGTGAGTACAGCTGAAGGAGCCGGGGAGCAGAAAGTATATGCGTCAGGTGTGAGGAAGAAAATAGATTTTGGAAGTTGTGAGAAATGTAGAGAGTGAGTTGAGCATAGTTTGTGATTTTTAGGGCCTCTAAAATATTAAAGCAGTGGCAGCTGCTGCATGCAGACATGAGGGCTAGGCTAAAACAGTAAGGTCAAGTTGTTTGGACAGAAAGGCTACAGGGTGCAGTCCTGGCTCTTGTGTAAGAATTCTGACCGCACTAACCATGCCTAGGAAGGAAAGGAGTTGTTGTTTTGTAAGGGATTGAGGTTTGGGAGATTAATCGGACACAATCAGCAGGGAGAGCACGTGTGTTTTTATGAGAATTATGCCGAGATAGGTAACAGATGAGGATGAAATTTGGGCTTGATTGAAGTAATGGGGGCTGTCTGCGAAGCCTTGCGGCAGTACAGCCCAGGTAATTTGCTGAGCCTAATGGGTGTCAGGGTCAGTCTAAGTGAAAGCGAAGAGAGGCTGGGATGAAGGGTGCAATAAAGAAAGCATGTTTGAGATCTAGAACAGAATAATGGGTTATAGAGGGAGGTATTGAGGATAGGAGAGTATATAGGTTTGGCACTACGGGGTGGATAGGCAAAACAATTCTGTTGATAAGGCGCAGATTCTGAACTAACCTGTAAGCCTTGTCTGGTTTTAGGACAGGTAAAATGGGGGAATGGTAAGAAGAGTTTATAGGCTTTAAAAGGCCACGCTGTAACAGGCGAGTGGTAACAGGCTTTAGTCCTTTCAAAGCATGCTGTGGGATGGGATATTGGCATTGAGCGGGGTAAGGGTGATTAGGTTTTAATGGGATGGTAAGGGGTGCATGATCGGTCACTAAGGAGGGAGTAGAGGTATCTTATACTTGTGGGCTAAGGTGGGGAGATACAAGGGGAGGATGTGAAGGAGGCTTTGAACTGGGGGAAAAGGTGGCAATGAGGTGTGGCTATAGCCTAGGAACAGTCAGGGAAGCAGATAATTTAGTTAAAGTGTCTCGGCCTAATAAGGGAACTGGGCAGGTGGGGATAACTAAAAAGGAGTGCTTAAAGGAGTATTGTCTAAGTTGGCGCTAGAGTTGGGGAGTTTTAAGAGGTTTAGAAGCCTGGCCGTCAATATGCACAACAGTTACAGAAGCAAGGGAAACAGGCCTTTGAAAATAAGGTAATGTGGAGTGAGTAGCCTCCGTATTAAGAAGCAGACAGACTTACCTTCTACTGTGAGAGTTACTTAGAGCGTCTGTGATGGTCCTGCAGGCTTCTGAGGCGATCGGGCAGTGTCAGTCTTCAGCTGCTAAGCCAAGAAGATCTGGGAAGGAGTCAGAGAGCCTTGGGCTAGAGTTCCAGGGGCTCTGGAAGTGGCTGCCAGGTGAGTTGAACAGTCCAATTTTCAGTGGGGTCCTGCACAGATGGGACACGGCTTAGGAGGAATCCTGGGCTGCGGGCATTCCTTGGCCTAGTGGCGAGATTTCTGGCACTTGTAGCAAGCTCCTGGGGGAGGAGGTTCTGGAGGAACCCCTGGCAGCTGCGGTTCAGGCGTTTGGAGTTCTTGTGTGCTGGAGATGTGGCTGGGGTTTGTCTTACAGTGGAGGCAAGGAATTGCAATTCAGAAATATGTTGCTACTTGGCTGCCTCTACTCTATTATTGTACACCTTGAAGGCGAGGCTAATTAAGTCTTGTTGTGGGGTTTGAGGGCTGGAATTTAATTTTTGGAGTTTTAGTTAATGTCAGGAGTGGATTGGGTAATAAAATGTATATTGAGAATAAGACGGCCTTTTGACATTTTAGGGTCTAGGGCTGTAAAGCGTCTCAGGGTTGCCTCCGAACGAGCCATGAACTGGGCTGGGTTTTTCATATTTGATGAAAGAGCCTAAATGCTCACTGATTTGGGAGATGTCTGATAAAGAAAAAGGAGCATTAACCTTGACTATGCCTTTAGCTTCAGCCACCTTTTTAAGAGGAAATTGCTAGGCAGGTGTGGAAGGGCTACTCACGGAATGAAACTGTAAATCGGACCGGGTGTGAGGAGGGGAGGTGATAAAAAGATTATAGGGTGGAGGAGTGGAGGCTGAGGAAGAATTGGGACCTAGCTCGGCCTGGCGAGGAGCAGCCTGGGGAGGAGGGGAGAGGTCAGATGGGTCTGTAGAAAAGGAAGATTAGAAAGACTTAGCAACGCTTGGAGTTGGGACTGAGGGGACAGGCAGGAGGGAAAGAAGGAAGATTTGGGACGAGTTGCACTGGGCACAGAAACTAGGGAGGGACCGATGTGTAAAAGAGTGCCTGGATGTCAGGCACCTCAGACCATTTGCCTATTTTTGGACAAAAATTATTTAGGTCTTGTAGGATGGAGAAATTGAAAGTGCCATTTTCTGGCCATTTAGAACTACTGTCGAGTTTGTATTGGGGTCAAGTGGCATTGTAGAAGAAAATAAGGCATTTAGGTTTTAGGTCAGGTGAGAATTGAAGAGGTTTTATGTTCTTAAGAACACAGGCTAAGGGAGAAGAAGGAGGAATGGAGAGTGGAAGGTTGCCTATAGTGAAGGAGGCAAGTTTAAAGAAAAGGGAGAGTAGAGACACGGAGGGAAGCAGTTTGGGGGTTCTTACTTTCTAGAAAAGCGGGAAAGAGGTCGGGGCACGGAAATAAGGGATCAGGGCACAGAGGTATAAGAGGTTGGGGCGTGGAAATAAGGGATCAGGGCACAGAGATATAAGAGGTCGGAGCACGGAAATAAGGGATTGGGGTGCAGAGATACGAGGTTGGGGTACTTGCCCTTCCAGAAAAGCAGGACTTGCCACTAAGGGTGAAGGAGAAGGGGTTGGGGGTTTCTTACCCCCCAGAAAGGTGGAGAAGGGGTAGAGACACAGAGAGAAGGGGTTGGGGTACTTGCCTCTCCTCTAGAAAAGCAGGACTTGCCACTAAGAGTGAAGGAGGAGGGGTTGGGGGTTTCCTGGCCCCCAGAAAGGCGGAGAAGGGGTAGAGACACGGAGAGAAGGGGTTGGGGTACTTGCCCTTCCTCCAGAAAAGCGGGACTTGCCGTTAAGGGTGAAAGACCAAGGCAGGCGTCCTTGCGTGGTCTGGCACTTCTGAAACCTGGGTGAATAATCAGAGAGGCGTCCCTGTAATGATTAAACACCAAGGGAAGGCTGCCTTCCCTAGTCCGTGGCCGGCGCCGCCAGAGTTTTGGGTCCACGGATAAAATGTGTCTCCTTTGTCTCTACCAGAAAATGAAAGGAATTGAAATTAAGAGAAGGGAGAGATTGAAGTGTGGCGCCAAGATTGAAAGGAGAAAGAGGTTGAGGGATAGTGAGGGAGGTTGGAGAAGAGAGTAAAAAGAGGCCGCTTACCGTATTTGAAATTGGTGAGATGTTTCTTGGGCTGGTGGGTCTGAGGACCTGAGGTTGTAGGTGGATCTTTCTCACAGAGCAAAGAGCAAGAGGACAGGGGATTGATCTCCTAAGGGAAGTCCCCTGATCTGAGTCACGGCACCAAATTTCATGCGCGTCCGTGTGAAGAGACCACCAAACAGGCTTTGTGTGAGCAATAAAGCTTTTAATCACCTAGGTGCAGGCGGGCTGAGTCTGAAAAGAGAGTCAGGGAAGGGAGATAAGGGTGGGGCCGTTTTATAGGATTTGGGTAGATAAAGGAAAATTACAGTCAAAGGGGGGTTGTTCTCTGGCGGGCAGAGTGGGGGTCACAAGGTGCTCAGTAGGGGAGCTTTTGAGCCAGGATGAGCCAGAAGAAGGAATTTCACAAGACAATATCATCAGTTAAGGCAGGAACAGGCCATTTTCTCTTCTTTTGTGGTGGAATGTCATCAGTTAAGGCAGGAACCGGCCATCTGGATATGTACGTGCAGGTCACAGAGGATGTGATGGCTTAGCTTAGGCTCAGAGGCCTGACAATGATCAAGTCTTTTCTAAACTTTAAAAAAGTATTTTAATTTCATCCTGAGTGAATTCATGTTTGAGTGGTGATTTCGTCAGCTGTCTTTCTTAACACATAATTTCTTTACTTTCTTTGGAATTTTGGTTTATAAGACCATTTTGAGTCTTTGAGACAGAGCTCTCTCCCTCTCCTCCTGTTGCCGCTTTCTAGCAGATTTTTTAGTAGTTCTGCCTCTGGACTGATAATATAGAACCAAGAGTTTTTTGAAAGTTCCAGGTCTCAACCCTGTGATGATATCAGGGATGTCTCAGATCCAGTCACTAAGCCTGCCGACATCTTGGCTCCATTCTGGTGTGAAAGCTGCTTATGTCTTCTCTTCTGTTAAGGCCCACCTGTGAACTATAGCCAGTAAACCTAGGCAAACAGAGCAGGACACAATACTTGGCACCTATTTCTAAAAGGTGGCTAAACTTTGTGTACCCTGCTGCCTGCGTAATGTTTTGTTGTTTTTGTTGTTGTTGTTGTTTTGAGATGGACTCTTCCTCTGTCACCCAGGCTGGAGCGCAGTGGCATGATCTTGGCTCACTGCAACCTCCGCCTCCCAGGTTCAAGCGGTTCTCCTGCCTCAGCCTCCCAAGTACCTGAGATTACAGGCATGCGCCACCACGCCCGGCTAATTTTTGTATTTTTTGTAGAGATGGGGTTTCACCATATTGGTCAGGCTGGTCTTGAACTCCTGATCTCATGATCTGCCTGCCTCGGCCTCCCAAAGTGCTGGGATTACAGGCGTGAGCCACTGTGCCCGCTGTGCCTGGATAATGTTTAAAGACAGAGAAGCAGACAGTCTATCCAGCTGGGGAACTTTAGGAGTCAGGCTTTTAAAGCCCAAGAGGGAATTTTACTTGAAAATGAATCTGATTTTATATGGGGTTATTTGCCCACAAGTAACAAAGATTTTAATTATAACTGCTTTTCTTTGGGAGATATATCAAGGATCCAATAAATGAACCTACCTTAAAGAATGTCAGAACATGAGAAAATATTCCAAAGACCAAAAGAAGGACCAGAGCAGAGAAGGTGGGGAGGGAAAGAGAGAAACTAGGAGAAGGAAAGAGAAGCGGACAGGAAAACTGGGTACGGAGAAAGGAAGGGAAGAGAGACAGAAGCAGAGATACAGAGACAGGTGGGGGGCAGAAAGAGCCAAAGGGAGAAATATAGACAGTGACAGACAGCCAAAGGCAGGGATAAAAAGGAAACACTTGCAAAAAATCATGTCACTACATTGAAGGGATTCCATTTTCTGGCTTTTATAAAAGAAAATATGGCCACAGCCCTGTGAGTAGATGTACCCTAGTTGCTGAGTCTGTTGAGAGGATAACCCAGAAGGGAGGAAGTGGTAAAAATGACAAATCTGGTAAAAATGACTAATCTTTCTGTCAGTTGAATGACCCCTTCCAAGCCTGAGACAGAAGGCTGCTCTAAACTAGCTGTTGCCCAGCACAGACAAGGAGCCTTCCCACTGCCTCTGGCCACTTCTAACAGCCAGGCTGATTCGATAGTCTCTTCAATAACCCATTCATCCACAGCCTTATATTCATTTTCATCCTGAGTAACACTAATTGCCCTTCTGCCGAGAGCATGTGGAAGGCATTGATTGATGACACTGCAGTATTTTCCACTTCAGCAGCAGCAGCCATGTGTGTCTTGGCTGATGCAGACTTTCCTCCCCACATGGCAGGTGAGCATCTTCCAGGATCAGTGACTGCAGGAAAAGCGAGCCCTCATCGGCAAACTAGTAGTTGGGTTAATAGAATGAACTACAAAAGATTAACCCCATCCTAATGACTGATCCTTCCCTTTGAAACATCACAGTGAACTATCATAATGAGTCCAAATATTTGCTCCCCTGTAAGAGTGTCTACATTTATCCAAAGCTGTCTTTGCTTGGGTTTCCCCAAATGCAGAATCTGAGAGAAGGATACAAGTACAAGTAGTTTATTTGGGAGGTGCAGATAACACTGGTAGGAGAGTGGGGAAATGTCACAAAACAGAGAAGGCAGCCAATAAAGGATGCATTATCAAGCCAGCTTCCACTGTGGGAAACTGGAGCTTAATCCTACAGGGCAACTCTGAGAAGTGGTGTGAAACCTATGCCTTGAGGGTTTTTAACCCAAGGAGAAAGGGAGCTGGGGTATTTATATACCAACTTCTGGCAGGAATTAACCTCTCTTGGGGGGAATTGTTTCATGGAAGTTCCAGCCTGCCTTACATATAAGCAGAGTGGCCTTCCACTTAAACATTAAAAGTAGACATTTGCAGTTGAAAGTTGGCTGGGGTGAACTTAAGTGTTAAGGCCTGAGGAATATGTGGCACTTGTGCAAAGCTTGCCCAAAAGCCTTAGTGGAAACACTGAAACTTGCTTCATTTACTGAGCTCCTCTGAAAATGGCTTTCTATTTCTAAAGGTTCACAGCATGAGCTCATTTACAAGTAGTTTAGCAACCTACATTCGTGGCACACCTGAATTAGTCCCAGCACTTAGGTTCAACGTCAACTCTTGATACACAACTAACCAGGCAAAGATATTTAACCTGAGTCTCAACTTTTTTCATCTGTCAGGAAGAGATATTAAGTGCTGACCTCCCTCACAGGCATGAAATGAGGTTCAAAATCAAAATATGATAATATACATGAGGTGTCAACAAACTTTTCTAAAGGTCCAGATAGTAAACATCTTAGCCTTTGCAGGCCATGTGATCTCAGTGGCTACCCACCTCTGCTATTTCAGCAGGAAAACAGTCTAGACAATAGGTAAACAAATGAGTGTGGCTGTATTCCAATAAAACTTGATTTACAAAATAAGGCAGCAGGCTAAATTTGACCTACCAATCCATGAGCTGTGTTTTGCCAACCTCTTATGTACACGAAAGACTTCTGTAAACTTTAATGCTATGCACATTCTCTGTATCATTTATCCCTCACTCAATAAATCATTGGAATTCACTATCCCTGTCATCCTGGGGGTGGAATTCTTAGTTTCTTCCTTCATACAGCACATGTTTACTGAGCACCTCTTCTGTGGAAGGCATTATGCTGGCCCTGGGGCTTCAGTGCTAATAAGACAGACATAGTCCATGCCCAACACCTAGAACGGCAATCCTAAACCTGTTCTCCCACCAGTCTGCACAAAATAGTTATTCCTTTGGATGAACAAGTGACAACTGCAACTGAAACTCTATCGGTGCCTGGGAGAGTCGAAGGCATAGGCAGCATTACTAAAACAGCTTAACCTCAGGGCCCCACGCTTGTATTGAATCCTTCCAAGGCCCTGGAAGGGGCCCTAGCAGTGATTCATATGGTCATACATTTTTGTCAAATTCACAAATACAAGCTATTTTAAAGCATAATTGAGTAAGGCCACTGTCTTTTTCTACTCTGACTTACCCTCCATCACACTTCCCCTGTGTTAGATGGTTTCCCTGATTCTTCCCTTTGAAACAGCATTGTAAGCTATGAGCAGTCACTCCAAACTCTTTTTTTTTTTTTTTTTTTTTTTTTAGATGGAGGCTTGCTCTGTCGCCCAGGCTGGAGTGCAGTGGTGCGATCTCAGCTCACTGCAATCTCCACCTCCCGGGTTCACGCCATTCTCCTGCCTCAGCCTCTGAGTAGCTGGGACCACAGGTGCCCGCCACCACGCCCGGCTAATTTTTTGTATTTTTACTAGAAACGGGGTTTCACCGTGTCAGCCAGGATGGTCTCGATCTCCTGACCTCGTGATCCGCCCACCTCGGCCTCCCAAAGTGCTGGGATTACAGGCGTGAGCCACTGCTCCCAGCCCAGCCATTCCAAACTCTTTTTAATAAAAAACATTATCACTGTGTGGACTTTGGAGTTATGGTCTATTGGGACTTCTTTCAGACAGGCCCCCTTTTGAGGGACAAGAATTAATAATAGTTAAGTAATTATTCGCCATGGCTCTTTGGTGCCTTTGTGGCCAAAGCACTGTTGGAGAGGGCTGGTATTAACAGTCATGATAACTTCTGGGATAAGAACTAGTGGGAGAATGTAAAATGACAAGAGGGGCTGTCAAATTATTTAAGGAAGCAAACTTCTAAGTTTAGGGAAACAGCTCAGGAAAAGCCAAGTAAAATTTATTAGCACTAAGATTTGGAAATTTACAAAGTCACCTTTAGCCTTTTACAGGCTTATATTTATTCCTGAGCTAACCTGAGCCCCATAATTTCACAACATGTACCCACCTAAGGACCAGCCCAGTATTCATGAAAAACCCATGAATGCAAGTGTTCATCTGTGTATGGATATGTATACATATGTATTTGAGTGTATATGTACACATGTAACTACATAAGTATGTTTGACATCTGTGTAAAACTCTCTTAAAACAAATATTCAAATACTAGGAAAAGGCGACATCATTGTACTTCCAAATATAGACCAATTATATGAACAATAGCTATCATTCATTGAAAGCTTACCATGTGCCAAACATCAAGCAAGCACTTTACACAAAATCCTACAAAGCAGGTACACTTGGTACAGTTATTATTGTCTCTGTTATTTGGATACAGAAATTGAAGCACTAAGAGGTTAGGAACTTTCCCAAGAACAGTAACTTATAACTGATGCAGCTAGGATTTAAACTCAGGTATTTTTGACTCCAGAACCTGATTTTTAACTACTACGTAGTAGTGTGGTTAAAAAAACTGTAAATGTCCTGTCAAAAGGCAAATGTCTTCACAAAACAACCTAGAGCCTTGGGAATGAATTTGTTCACCAAGAGTCATTGTAGGAAACTGGCATTTGTATGTCTGGGCTGGGGCCAGGATTCAGGCACAGAGAGCATTTTCTCCTGGTGTAAATGTTATGGAAAGGACTCCAGGACTCAGTTTCTCACTCTTTCTCTTAATGCTTTTCCGTTACATCAGTCACCCCAGCGATGATTCCACGTGTCTTTCTCCAGATTCCATGAACCCCATTTTCTGACAAAGATGTTTATCGTCTCTGACCCACTAAATATTGACACCATACACCTATTCCCTGGGCATCTTTATCTAAGTAAGGCACATATTCAATACAAGGTTTCCAAATGAGACATACAAGTTTTGTTTCTTTCTGCTTCTAGTAGCCAAGAGGCCAGGCTAAAAATGATTGAGGTACAAGAAGTCTCTCAAGTGGCACGTAATTGAGTTTTGGTACTGACCTCTATGCAGATGGTCCTCAAGGTGTGATTTTTCTCGGTATTCACATTGTCTTAGAAATTCCACTCAATTTCTTTATGCTTCTGTTAATGTCCTTCAGCTAAAGACCATCAGGAGCACACTTATAGCCAGTCAAAGTTGGCTTTATTGACTTATTACAATGAGAGTGAATGAACACCATGGGGAGCCATAGGGCATCTCAATAGAGGGTGTTAGGACTTATAGTATTTGGACTTGCAGTGGGTGATTTGGAGGAAGGTTCAGGAAGCAGGACTTTATTCCAGATTACATGCTGTTAGGAAATGGTAATTCTATTATTGAGTATCATAATAAATCTTATCTAAAGGAATGAAGACTAGTATGAGGCTAACACTGTCATTGATCAGGCAGCATCCGTTACTTATATTAGCCAAGATAGAAAGCCATTTGATCATTTTTGTGGTTTGAACGATGTTCATGTTTTTGTTTGTGTTCAGACATGACTGCAAGGTAGTCTTATTTTCTCTTGATCCATCGTGGTCAGAGTGGGCTTATCTGAATCTGGTGCTCTGTGAGATTGTTTACGCTTAACAAGAAAACACCATGGTTTAGCTGTAAGTGCCAAGCTAGCTCTTAGCAACACCAAGGATTAGCTAATAGGACCAGACCAACTCTTGAGTATTAGAGATGCTTTAAATTTGCTGTTTTCTTTTATATTTTCTAGTTATTGTAGTTTTTTTAAAAAATGGATCCATAATACATGTACATATTTATGGGGTACATGTGATATTATGATACATGCATGCAATGTGTAATGATCAAATCAGGATAATTGGGATATCCATCATCTCAAACATTTTTTATTTCTTTGTGTTGGGAACATTTTACATCTTATCTTCTAATCATTTTCAAATATACAACAAATTACTAACTATAGTCACCTGACTGTGCTATTGAACTTATTCCTTCTATCTGACTATATTCTTGGACCAGGCACACTGGCTCACTCCTGTAATCCCAGTGCTTTGGGGCTGACACAGGAGGATCACTTGAGGCCAGGAGTTTGAGACCAGTGTGGGCAACATAGCAAGACCCTATCCCTACACAAAATTAAAAAATTAGCCAGGCATGATAGTCCTAGCTACGTATCTGTAGTCCTAGCTACTCAGAAGGCTGAGGTGGGAGTATCACTTGAGCTCAGGAGTCTGAGACTGCAGTGAGCTATGATCGTGCCACTTGCACTCCAGACTGGGCAACAGAGTAATGTCTTTTAAAAAAATAAAATAAATTTTTAAAAAATAAATTTAAAATAAAATAAAATAATTTAATTGTATTTTTGTACCGATTGACCAACCTTTCTTCATGCTCGCCTTCCCCCACTGTTCTCAGCCTTGTCACCACCATTCTATTCACCAGTTCCAATTAATTTTTTAAGTTCCCACATATAAGTGAGACCATGAAATATTTATCTTTCTGTGCCTGGTTTATTTCACTTAACATAATGTTTTCCAGTTCCATCCATGTTGCCGCAAATGACTGGATTTCATTCTTTTTGTGGCTGAATAGCATTCTATTGTGTATGCATACCAGATTTTCTTTATCCTTTCATCTGTTGATAGGCACTTAGGTTGATTCAGTATCTAAACTATTGTGAATAGGGCTACAATAAACATGGAAGTGCAGACATTTCTTCAACATGCTGACTTTCTTTCTTTTGGGTATCTACCTAGCAATGGGGTTGCTGGATCATATGGTAGTTCTATCTTTAGTTTTTTGAGGAATCTACATACTGTTTTCCAGAGTGGCTATACTAATTTACATTCCTACCAACAGTGTATGCACTTACTCAGTTTTCTTATCCTTCAGCGGATGTTTCTGAGCCTCATCTCTTGAATGAATAAGTTTCATCATGCCCACTTCTCCTACATGTAGAACTCATAGAAAAAGACAAAGTATCTCAAAGATGCTAACAGTGAGACTTAGGCCTTTCAAAAGATCTTCCACATTGGAGTAGAAAACACAGACACAATGTTTTCCCTGCCTTAGTTTTCATTTCCTCATAACAGGAAATAATTCCATCTGTAGCTGTATCTAGAATAGACGAAATTATGGCGCCCCGTTGCTTGTGGCCTAATTAAAGTAGACGAAGAAAAGAGAAGTAAGCATCAATGCAAGCTGAAACCTGAAATTCAACAGTCCAAAGGTCACACAATGGCACATACTAACAATAAGCAACAAAGTGCATGTATAATCTATGTCACAGTAGTGATTATAACTAAGTGGTGAGAGAGAATGAAAAAATCTGCTTAGGACAAGTCTCAGAATTGGCATTCTGTCTTCGGAAGCTCTTTAATAACTGACCTCTCTCTTGGGTAGCAGAGCAGACCTTCCTCTTTCCTTTTGTCTTGGGCTCTGCCTCCCCTCCAGTCCTTTCATCCTCTTGACTGTCACCTCCCTAATAGCCACACTGGCTGGTTTCCTATGAACCAAAGCTTCCAAATGTCCTTCAGTGCTGGGGAATAAAGCATTTGACACATACACACATTGTTTATGTTTCCTGGGCTGCTAATAATAAAAGTTGCCATCTTGTTGTCCTCAAATATAAACTAAAACTATCTGCCAGTAGTATTTGTGTTTGTCTTTCAGACAATACAGTTTTTCTCCCTGCATTGTTCATCAACTCTTTGTGTGTTTTCTCTGCAAGAAAAATATTTTCTAGAACTGAAAGTTGTCAGCTTGTTCTGATTTCTATTACCACATATTAATTTGCAAGTTCTACAACTTCATATAAATGAAATTATGCAATATGTATTCTCTGTGTCTGGTATCTTTCCCTGAACATGTTTGTGAGACTTATTCATGTTATTGTTTGTATCAGTAATTCTTTTTTTATCGCTAAGTATTATTCTATTGTATGAATATACCACAGTTTGCTTATCTGATCTGTAGATAGATATTTCATTTATTTCCAATTTGGGGCTATTAAAGATGAAATTGTTGTAAACATTCTTATACATGGCTTTTTGTGGACATATGTTTTCATTTCTCTTAAGTAAATACCTAGAAGTAGAAATTTTGGGTTATAGAGTGGGTGTACGTTTAACTTTATAGGAAACTGACAAATAGATTTCCAAAGTGAGTAGATTATTTTACACTCACACCAGCAATGGGACTTCTGGTTGTTCCACATCCTCACCAACATTTTTTTTTTCTGAAAGTCCTTAAAATTCTAGCTATTCTAGTGGAGTTTTATAGCATTTTAAAGTTTTCTGATTGTCCACATCAGTAAGAATGCTAGATTCAATTCTTATATTTTTTTGTTGGCCAGTAAGCAAAACTAGAAAAGGTACAATTTTTTCTTTAAAATTGCACTAAAAACCCTAATCATAAAAAAGATTGATAAACTGAACTTACCTAAAATTAAGAACTCCTGTTCATCAAAAGATACTTTTAAGATAGTAAAAAGGCAAGCCACAAATGGAGAAACATTTTTAGATCTACAAAAAAATGGCTCATATCCAGAATATATGAAGAACCCCTACAAATAAATATAAGAAAAGACAAATAGCCAAATTTAGAAGCAGGCAACAGACTTGAACAGGCACTTTACAAAGAGAATATCCATATGGTCCATTAGTTCATGAAAAAGTGTACAACTTAATTCTCAGGAAAAGTCAAACTTAAATCACAATAAGATATTACTGCACACTGAACAAAAGGTCCAAAATTAATAAGATTGATCATACCAAGTGATGGCAAGCATGTGAAGCAATTGGAACTTTCAAATACATTATTAGTAGGAATGTAAATTGGTAAAGCCATTTTAAAACACTGATGGTGACTACTTAAGCTAAATAAGCATCTACTTAAGATAAACATGACCTAGCAATCAAATCCTAGGAAATAACCAAGAAAAATGAATGCGTATGTGTTCCAAAGACATATACAAACTTGCCCATAGTAGCCTTATTCATAATAACTTAAACTGAAAACAACATAAATGCCTGTCAATAGGAGAAAGATATCAATTATAGTATATTCATATAATAGAATAATACACAACAATAAAAATGAAATACAAAAAACATCCAGTGACATGGATAGCTCTCACAGACTTGATGAGTGAAAGAAGCCAGACCCAAAATGACATATACTATATAATTTCCTTTGTATGAAATTCATGCACAAGCAAAGTTAATTAATATTGTTTAGCTGTCAGAATATTTCTTATCTCTAAAAAGAGGGTATTGGGCCGGGCACGGTGGATCACACCTGTAATTCCAGCACTTTGGGAGGCCGAGGTGGGTGGATCACCTGAGGTCAGGTATTCGAGACCAGGCTGGCCAACATGGTGAAACCCCATCTCTACTAAAAATACAAAAAAAAAAAAAAATTAGCCGGGCATGGTGGTGGACACCTGTAGTCCCAGCTACCCAGGAGGCTGAGGCAGGAGAATCACTTGAACCTGGGAGGCAGAGGTTGCAGTGAGCCAAGATCACGCCACTGCACTCCAGCCTGGGCAACAAAGCGACATTCCATCTCAAAATAATAAATAAATAAAGGGGGTATTGACTGGAAAGGGACATGAAGCAGCCTTCCAGAGTACTGGAAATATTCTATATTTTGATATGAGTCATAAAAGTTCATCAAGTTATACATGTATAATTAGTGCACTTTATTGATTACTTAAATATTTTTTTAAACTAGCAAAGATTACAGTAGATATATTGAGAATTAAAAATCAGGCAGTAAGAAATTAGTCCCTTAAAATATGTAACCCTCAGAATGCTTAAGTGTTATAATTCTCCCCTCAAAATAGTAATTATTTACTTGCTTCCTAAATTGGGATGGAAAATATTCTGAATGGATGCTGTCTAGTTTGTAAACCATTGCCCAGAGACCTGGTTCTTAGGATATTTTCAAGATGGCTTATTATCTCTGATATGTCATGACCTCATTTGGAAGGATTAGAAGCTCTTCAATGCCATTAACATTTTAATATTGGATTAGAGCCTTCAAATTAACTCATATTTTTTTCTAGTCACTTGGTTTCACCAATATAAATTTGGAGAAAATTACATTATAAACCATGCTTATGAGCTATAACCATAATATTGAGATGCCAAGCCTGCAAGAAAATGGTAACCTACTCAAGCATCCTGGCCAGAAAATATGGTTTGCAGCACCATGGTACGATGGTCATCCATGTTTATGTGTGTGTGTGTGTGTGTGTGTGTGTGTGTGTGTGTCTGTAGTCTGGCTTAATTTCCTTTTATAACCAATGTTTCACAATTTAAAAAATATTTTTGTTCCTGTTGTCTTAGGTCTAAATAGGAGCAAAAATAATCTTTAAAACTTTACTCAATTTTTTTTAGACATCATTTCCCACACTTTCCCTTATATTACATTAATGCCAATGCAAAAGAAACACACTGATTGGAGGATGGAGTAGTAGGGGGAAGAGGCAAGAACAAAAATTTTATTGGAGTAGCAAGAAGCCCTTTTGAGGGGCTAAAATGACAACAAAGAGATTATGATTTATAAATTATAATAATACTCATATTTAGCAAACTCAACCATAGTATCAACACGAAACTGAATAAGTTTCATTTTTCCATAGAGGAAAGACTAAGGGCAAAATAAACTACATGCATAATGAAATTTCAAAATGCCTTTATAAGAATATAAATTTTCCTTTTTTGTCACTATGATGGCCAATTCTGCTCATATTAGAGTGTTCACTCAAGTTTACCATGTAAATCCTTCCTTTGGAGTACATGTGATAGTAAGCAAAGCAGTTTCTGAACATACTTGATAAGTTCTTACTGTACTGGATAATGTAAGGTCTAGTGATGAAATATTTATTTGGTAGGAACAATTCTTCTTCCATTTCATAAATATGTTCTCCTTTGACTTCTGAGAGTGAATCTATAACACTTTTTTCCTGGGGATTCCTGACTGAGGAAGACAGTGTTGATATGACTGGCTGGGGTGCAAATTTAAAATGGCAAATTTTATTCCACAGGAATCACATCCATGTCCCAGGCTTTCCAGATGGGATAGCCAGCCATGCACAATAGGTCCCAATTTCGGTTACTCTGCTTTGGACATGCTGAGTGAAGCCTCACATATCTGGTGTAATGCATAAAAGTGAGGCCGCCACTCAGCAGGAGAGAAAAATTGACTTGGCCAATCACTGATTTCAAACAGCTTGGTTAAATATTTATTTGCAAAAATGTCCAAAAGTTGGGTAGGGAACAAAAAACCTTGTATCGCAGTACCTCAAAAAAAATCCCTGTATCACAGAACATCCCTCAAAGCCACAAAAAGAGTGTGACAACTAACTGAGGGAAGGTTCCTCCCTAGGCAGGCCTTCACCATTTATTGTGAAATGATTAAGTTTGATTTTAGAACATGTTTTGCTTTTAGCAGATTTTTAAATTGCTTTAATTCTTTGCCTTGATTGCTTTGGTGACAGATTCTCAAGTCATACTTGAAGGAATGTTTGTTGAGGACATTGTGGGACATTGGAGTATAGTGACATGTTACATATTGTCCAAAACCGAGTGGTTTTAAAAGTTTTTAATAATATTTTTTATACTACACATTGTTCAGCTTACAAATGGAGACATTTGTATTAATTATCTGGGATGCCCAAAGGGAACATTTTGTTAGATGATGCTATGATCTGGATATGGTTTGTCTGTCCCCACTAAATCTCATGTTGAAATTTAGCCCCCAGTTTGGTGGTATTGGGAGGTAGTGCCTAGTGGGAGGCGTTTGGGTAACGAGGTAGATCCCTCATGTATAGATTAATGCCCTCCCTTGGGACTGAGTGATTTCTCACTCCATTAGTTCCTGAGAGACCTGGTTGTTAAAAGAGCCTGGCACCTTTCCCCTCTCTCTCTCTCTCTTGCTTCCTCTCTCACCATGTGGTCTCTGCACATGCTGGCTCCTCTTTGCCTTTTGCCAAGAATGGAAGCTTCCTGAAGCCCTCAACAGAAGGAGATGCTCAATCATGAACTTTCCAACCAGCAGAATTGTGAGCTAGTAAACGTTTTTTCTTTCTAAATTGTCTAGCCTCAGGTATTCCTTGATAGTAATACAAAATGAACTAAGGGAGATGGGAATGTTACACTAAAGTACAAAGCAGAAATATACTTCCATCCACAGTTTCAAGGGTTCACAGACTATCACTTTTTTTTTTTTTTGTACTTAATTTCTGACTCCAAATACCCATTCCAACAGGCTAATGGATTACTAAGCCTCTGTACTTCCTGTGGTGCCCCACTTTCTCCTCAATGTTGTATCAGGCTTCTTATGTCTTGGGACAAAATGTTGACTTGGAGGCAGGGGTGAGGAGGGCTTAGAATGACCATCTGATTTTCAGTCATGGCCCACGAAGGCTTCTGCTGAGTCATCCCCTATCTCTAACAACGTCTCCACTGGGACAAGGACATAGTTTGCTACTTTCAACTGTAAAATGCACCATTGAGCCAATCAGCTTTGGGGCTTGCCAGCAGAACATCCAGCAAGTTATCCCAAGATCCTTAGGTTCACCTTCTTGTTCCATTTCTCAGGGGAAGTTAATTTCTAGTCTGGGAGAGAAGAAAATCTCTCTTCCCTCTCCTTTTTGAAAACTCTGAAAATGGCCGAAAACACACAATAACTACTTTTTACCTTCTTTGATAACCCACAAGGATATCCTCAGAATATCATGGAGACCCTACAAGCTTAGTCTTTTGGATAAAGTCAGAAAAGTGTGGATTACTTCTGTTTTTCAGCCCTTTCCATATATATCACCCCCCAAAAAGAACACACTGCTATCTGATTGAATAAGCAGAATAGAAGGGAACTTAAAAAGAAAACTTTTGTAAGTTAATAAGAAGAAATGTTATCTCTCCAAAATTATGTGGCTTTATTTTTCCTGGTGTAATTTTAAACATCAAGAGGGTAAAAATCATGTTGTCAAGTCTTTGATGCCCTTTATCCACATAGTTAGATCAGTACCTAGAATAGGATACAGTATCAATGAATAAGTGAAAGGAATAATAAATGAATGTTCTGTCTGTTATGGGAGCTCCAAGCTAAAGGAAATCATGGCAGAATACAATAGATGAAAGATGCTGCAAGGAAAAAAAGGATCCTGATATAGACCACAAATGTCTTTGGCAAGTGGAAAGGAGAGGGGGGAAATGACATGAGTAAAGGTGCAAAGGGGATAGGATATGTTGTATTCAGGAGTAAGGAATTTAGGCTGTCTTGAGAAGAAGATGGGATGGAAACAATAGGATATGGTAAACTAGCTTAAGTAGTGTAGGGAAGCTCAAACTTTCCCTCTGAAGGTCTGAATAGACGACAATAGACAGATTAATAAAAGAAAAAGCATGCTGTAAACCAAAAAATGAAATTCTAAGCCTCCCAACTGACTGAACAGGTCCCCTCTTGGCCAAGGAGACCCCAGAGAAACCTGAAAAGCTGAATTCCCGGCCATGACAGGAAGGGAGTTAACTCCCTTTTGCAGTTTAGGCACGATTGACCAGGATTAGGGTTAAAATACAGATCACAGGACTGAAAAACCAGATTCTTTGTGGCAATAAAATACTAAATTATAAAGAAGACCTAAGGTCATGCAAAGCAAAGGTCAAGTCACTCTCTACAAACCATAAAACCTTGTTAAACAGGCTTTTTATTCACCAGGTATAATGTGGCTTGATTTCCAAACTGACTCTGGTATAGCATCACATGACAGATAGCAGACCCTGAGGGAAATAAAAATATTTTACCCATATATATATATCAATTATTTAATTAAGTTCTCCTTAAGAAATTTAGAACACCAATTTGTGAGGATAAATTCCATTCATCAGGGCAAATACAGATCACACGTAGCCCTGGAGCTGAGGAATAGCTTTGATTTTTGGTAAACTTTGTGAGTCCACAGCTTTCTGATTGATCTTGCACTGCTCTGTTATCTCATATTTCTCTTTTTCTGTGTCAAAGATCTCACTTGCCTGGTGTCTGGGCTTCTGCAGCTGCTTCTTCTTGAAGTAAATGTCAGTAAGATGTTTAGGGATTTTTACATTGCTGATATGAATTTTGGTTGAGGTGGCAATGACAAATTTCTGGTGTGTTCTTCGTAGAGGAACTCGATTGAAGACCAGAGGTCCAGTCACAGGTAACAAACCACTACCCAGCTGCTTCAGGAAAACCACCCTCTTGCCTGTGTGGCATCCAGTGAGGATGATTAGAATACTCCAGGGGGTAATGCTGGCTCGCAGTTTTCTCCCGTGCTGACTGAAGCCGTGGCTCAACAGCTTTCGAGGCACATCTTCAGTAGGATAATATCTTAGTCATTTTGAGAAGTTTAAGCACCCGGGTACCACCATTCTTGTCACTACCAACTGATTTTGTAACAATTGCAAGAACCTTCTCCTTTTTATTTTCAACCTTGGATTTAGCAGCTGAGTACTTCCGCTTGTACATGGCCTTTCTGCAACACATAGCAGATCGGGAATATCTGCCAATTCCTCTGTCAAGGACAGGATTGCGGCTGCAATGGCACTTCCCCTTCTTGGGCTTTTTAGCCTTGAGGTAACTACCCTTTCACCTTGCCACCAGCATCAGCCTTCTTGGCTTTGGGTTTCTTGTCTTTAGTATCTCGCTTCTCAACTTTTTCACCTGCCATCTTGCAAGATGAGAAATACCCAAAATATATTTTTTGACATATTTTGAAAGGACCCTGCAAATCTGTCTTTTGTGGGAGAAATTTGCATCTGTAGAGAATCTCCATCAATGCAGCCAGGTCTTTCCTGGATCTAGGAGAGACGAACTGAGAGTCTGACGCCTTTAAGGACTGGAAAGAAACATTTACCATCTATTCTCTCTAAGGGCTGCTACCTATGAGGCTTTATCTACATAACAAGGGCCTTGCCCACCAAACCCCCTCATCTTAACTCAAGCATTCCTTTCTACTGACTTCAAGTCTTTAGACAATAGCTTAACTCTCTCAACCAGCTGTCAACTAAAGAATACCTAAAACCTACCTATGACTTAGAGATATCCTACCTTTTTGGGCCAAATTGATATATACCTTCCATGTAATGATTTATATATTTGCCTGTAACTTCTGCCTCCCTAAAATGTACAAAACTAAACTGTAACCTGACTGCTGTAGGTGCACTTTCTCAGGACCTCTTGAGACTGTGTTCCCTGGGCCATGGTCACTCATCTTGGCTCAGAATAAACCTGTTTAAAATATTTTACAGAGTTTGTTTTTTCTGTTAACAATCCAAATTTATTAACATACACATGAACACAGAAGTCCAGCAAATATGAGACAAAAAGGGCCAGATGGTTGAGGCTTAACTATTCTCTTCATAGGGGAGAGTGAAGTGGGGTGCTGTAGGCAATTTTAGAGAGGTAGTTCATGATTTTTAGCGAAAATAAATGGGCCTGGGATACAGACATTATCTTTTAAATTATTTTCTTAGGAAACTAAATGGGAAGCTATGGAAAGGTGATGGGTGGAACTATACTGTGAACAAAGATTGTCTTCTTATGTAGATAAAGTCTCCCAGGTAATCTCTCAAGACTGCCCTCAGAAGCATAGATGAAAAGTCTGTCAAGGTGTGGTGATGACTTTTAGTCTCTTCTCTTCTCCAGTGATTAATCATTCCTGGTTATTTGACAAGATTCCCAAGGAATGGTTCCTAACACAATTGCATTTCTTTTAAAAAATAAGTATCCTTAGTCAGATAAGGAAATACCAGTGTTTCTCCCTGTACTTGGGAGAGGGAGGAGAGCCTTCCAATTTCTTTTAATTCTAAGTGCTCAGCATGCCAAACCACCATGCTTTGGAGGTATTATTCTTTGTGCCCAAACAGTAGTAAGATGATATATTTGAATGTGGTTGAAGAACTGTAGTAGAACTTTGGACATTCAATCAATAGATACCCATGACCTACCACAGTAGGAGATCTTGCTGTGAAGTGTAAACCCCACATATTTGAGGGCTACAAGTAGAACTTTTGGTGAGAAATGATTATTTATAATTTCTCTTGATATATCTTAGCTCCATAACAGGTTCTAACTTACAATTGAGAGGAGAGGGGATACTCAATAATACTTTGTCAGTTGACTAATTAAGGTGTAAAGGTCTTTAAATTTTGTATGAAAACATGGACTCCAGTCATAGCTCTGCCACTAACTAGCTACATGATGTTGGGCAAGCCACTTAGTTTTACTTGACCTCAGTTTTCTCAACTGTAAAATAGAGACTGGATTTAAAAATACTCAACCGTCTTTGGGCTCCCAAAGCATATAATTGATTACAGCCCAACTAAGGAATCAAGTTGCAAAAGATTTTCTGGAAGAAATGAATCCTCAGGAGATTTTAAAAAGAAAATAAATATCAACAAGCAAGGATAACAAAAGAATCATTGAATCTTCATTTAATTACAAGGGTAGCACATCAGTGAATTACACTGTAAGCTAGAAATTCTATTTTCAACAAAAGTAGGGAAATACAAAGCCAGATTGATTCCTAATTGGAGAGAAGACCTGTGTGTGTGTGTGTGTGTGTGTGTGTGTGTGTGTATGTGTGTGTATCTAAAGGCACTCTCCATTCTCACTTCAGAGCAAAGTAAATATGTCCTCAATGACCTGGATTTTCTACTGTGACCTCTACTCTAAACTGGGAAGTCAACAGGAACTTAGCAAAAGTTTTAATTTAGCTGAAATCATTCAGAACGTTTGAAATCAATTGAAACCTTCTCCCTGGATGTAATTCAGATAATTCTCTGCCCACCATACTTCAGGGTAAGGTAAAGGTGAGGGGAGGTCAAAAAGTCATAGTTTCCAAATTCATCAATAGAACAAATCACTCAAGACATTTGAGTTAATTTTTCTTGTTGTTTAGACTCCTGTCTTTATTATAGAGTCTAGAACACAGATCATAGACTTATAACCAACCCTAGATTTTTATCTTGTTGTACACTATTTTTTATCAATAATAAAGAAGAAAAGGCTATAAATGGAAGTGGAAGAATTTTGAGCTCATCAGAAGTGGTCCTTGGATATGTTCCTTCATGTGTAAGATATTCAAAACACTAGAGGATGGGTGTACAATAACTTACAGTGAGCCTGTGTTGACCTTCCATATCTCCCAAAAAGCCTGACATGAAATGATGACCTAGAACATTAAGATTGTCTTTCTCAGGAATTTACCCTGGGAGATATGGAATACATTAGTCATTGAAAGGATATATATAGGAAATGTCAGATAGTAGGATTCAGGTGATGATGGACCACGGCAAATTAAAATAGCGAGAAAGCAGAAACCGAGTAAGTAAAAGACATGTGTTAAGGAGAAGGCAGAAGAGAATGGAATAGATTTCCAGAGCAATGCAAAAATGCCATGACAAAGGCCCCCTCGGATATGATGAAAGAAGTGAATTCCTAGAATCACCTTTTACCTCCCATTTCAGTTCAAACCACCTGGATCCTAACTATAGATGAGCACTTTCCTTGTGGTAACTTGAGAAAGACCTTACTCTTTGAGGCCAAAAGGCTTAGCTAATATAATGAAGAATGTTTAATGCCCTATGGCATTTATGTCCAACAATTCAATCCCAGAGATAGGATAAACTTATTAACATCTTGTAAACACCAATGGCAATTCAGTCCAACCCCCCCATTTTGCAAATGGGAGAACTGAGGGCAAAACAGCAAAATAATATAACCAGTATCATGCTGGTAATTACTGTCACTTGACTGAGATATAAGTCTTCTTTGGTGGCTGTTTCTAAAATGGCTCCTAGTGATCTCTTCTTCCTACTATTCACGCCTTCCTGTAATCCCCTCTCCTTAAGTGTGGGCTGGACCTAGTCACTTGCTCCTAATGAGTAGAACATGGCAAAAGTGACACAATGTCACTTCAGTGATTAGGTTGCCAAAGACCATGACTTCCATCTTGCTTGCACTCTCTCTTTGGTTCTTCTTGCTTGCTCACTTTGATGAAGCAAGCTGCCATGTTGTGAGCTGCCCTATGGAAAAGCTCATGTGGCAAGAAACTGAGGGCTGCCTCTGGTCAACAGCCAGAGAAAAACTGAAGCCCTCAGTCCAACAGCCCATGAAGAACTGAATACTGTCAACAACCATGTGAGTGAAATTATAAGCCATCAAGCCTTGAGATGACTACAGTCCCTGTTAGTACCTTGTTTGTGACCCACTGAGAAACCCTTAGTCAGAAGACTCAACTAAGCCTTGCCCATGTTCCTGATTCACAGACTGTGAGATAATTAATATTTCTGTATAAAGCTGCTAAGATTTTGGGATAATTTGTTAGGCAGCAAAAGACAAATAATACACACCCAACGCCTAGACTGGTGCTTTTTGCTCAACAGCGGATTCCTGCAGATTTAGTAGTAGCCATGTTCACCTATATTTAGTTGGAAGCTGTGCCTGTGATTAACCTTTGATCCCAACACCAGGTGTTTTTCACTGCTGACCTTGGCAAAGAAACAATATTAAAATGACATTGGATCAAGTAAAGCTTGGGTGTGAGATTAAAACAAATAGAAACAAACAGTTGCTATCTCTAAAGTGAATGCCAATTTCTGTGATCTGGAAGCACAGACACGAATTATCTACAGCTGCCCCTTAAACATTTCATCAGTAAATGCACAGCAACAATCTTGTTCCTGGTGATGTTCACAGTGAAAACAAACACTTTTGATTGATTTTTTTCCCTCCAATAGAATGAGTTACCCATGTTCTTTGTCAGTGTGGGCAAACGTGTGCATATGTATATGGGGAAAGTGCACATCTTTCTCACTTGTTCACTATAAAGAGTTATGGAAACCTAAGATTTGCATTCAGTTTTTAAAGACTTTGATAGCTAGTCACACAGTATAAATTAAGATAATGAAAATTTCTCATGGAGAATAATTTTATCATTTTTTATTCATCCATTTACTCATTAATTCATTCACTTATTCAGCAAATACTTACGATGAATATACTATGTATCAGGCAATGTTCAAGGTCCAGGAGACCAAACAATGAATAAGATAAATTCCCTGACATCAAGGATCTTGTGGTCTAGAGGGGAAAGTAGACAAGAAACAGACTCTTCCTGTTACAAACTTGTAACACATGACCAAAGTAACCATTGAGTCTTTAGATTTCTATAACTTTCCTAAATTTAAACTATCTTACTGAAATTTTACAGACTGTTAGTTTTTATCTTTCTAGATGAAATTCTGGATCATACCATATAAGTCATTTTTGTAACCATGAAGCCATTCTGTCAAAACTAGCCTGAGGGGCCCATGTTTGTGGCAGCACTGTTCACAATAGCTAAGATTTGGAAGCAACCTTGTGTCCATCAACAGATGAACAGATAGAGAAAATGTGGTATATATACACAATGGAGTACTATTCAGCCATAAAAAAGAATGAGATCCTGTTAATTGCAACAACATGGATGGAACTGGACATCATCATGTTAAGTGAAATAAGTCAGGCACAGAAAGACAAACATCACATGTTATCACTTATTTGTGAGATGTAAAAATCAAAACAATTGAACCCATGGAGATAGAGAGTAGAAGGCTGGCTACCAGAAGCTGGGCAGGGTAATGGGGGACTGGCAAGGGGAGGTGGGGACAGTTAATGAGTACAAAAAAAAAAATAGAAAGAATGAATAAGACCTAATATTTGATAGCACAACAGGGTGACTATAGTCAATAGTAACTTAATTGTACATTAAAAAATAACTAAAAGAGTGTAACTGGGTTTTTCGTAACACAAAGGATAAATGCTTGAGAAAGATGAATACCCCATTCTCCATGATGTGATTATGTCACATTGTATGCCTGTATCAAAACATTTCATGTGCCCCATAAATATATACACTTACTATGTACCCACAAAAATTAAAAATAAAAACAAAAACTAGACTGAAGGGTATGTGGTGCCACCCACTTGAATCTTATCAGTCCTCTTGCTCCATTTCTGGATATTCTTAACAGAAGGCTGATCTCTAGGCTCCTACCCTCAGACACTAGATCAAAGAGACCTTTCTTGGCCCCCAAGTGACTGTGCCATCTACTCACGTGTTGGCTCTGCTTTAGTAAAGAACAAATTTGTTTCACCTGACTCTGTTTATTCCAAAAGATCTTTTGAAGTCATGAATTCTGGCACAAGTTCAACCAAGGCCTATTCAGATCAAGGTCAATACTTTTCTACGTCTGCCATGCTCTTAGCATCTGCTCCAGTGAGGAGAAACAAGGCGGAAAAGCCCATGTGAGAGCAATTATAAGATGTAGGTTTCCATCTTATATTGAAGTACTGGTCCACACATAAGTAATTATAAAGTTCCTTTTAGCTCCAGAGAAATGTCGTAAAAAGTAGCATTTAAATAGATGCAGTGAAAAACAAAAGTACTAGTGAGCAAGGCCATTCAAGTCAGCTCCTGGAAGGTTTAAACTTCTTATCAGCAACAGAATTATGTATTTGTGTCATAGAATTGCTCTTGGGTTTCTCTGTGTCTTTCCTTTAACATAATTGGTTTCCACAATGTATAAACTTGCTATTGAATGTTAATATCCAACACTCCACAGGACACTGCTATTTTATTGTGGACCCTCAGTTTCTCTGGGTAGACTAAGTCCAGGTACGTTCTGGAGAGCCAACTTCTAGGTCATTAAGGACATCTGGGGTCTCATTGTTCTCAACTTGATAAGGGTCATTGATGGGGACTGATATCAACACACAAAGAAGGTAGAGAAGTGACCAAATCCTCTCCGATTTCTGAGGCCAGACCCTGGTCCCAGCATCAGGTGAGGGCTAGTTATGAAATGGTTTCTGAAAACAAAACAATCCATCACAAATACAAAATTCTTTGATCTACTTTGTTCTATCCCAAAATTTCATCAAAATTTTGCATGCTGCTCAATAACACCCATATCAGAAACTGTCCAAATCTTAAGTCTACAACACAATAAACTGTCACAAACTGGAAGCAACCACGCGATCAGCTCCCAGAACATTACCAGCAGGCCCAAAAGCCCCGTTGTGTCCTCTTCCAGTCACTGTCTACTACTCCATCCCCACCCCAAGGGTAATCATTATCTTGACTTCTAAGAGCATGGATTTGTTTTGCCTATTTTTGAACCAAATGGAATCATACTCAACAAACTCTTGTATCTGGCTTGTGTCATTCTACATCATGTCTATAAGTTTCATCCGTGTTGTAGTATGTAACAGTAATAATAGTATTCTGTTGGATAAACATGTACCAATTTATTCTTTCCTCTGTTAATGAACATTTGAATTTCATTCAGTTTGTGCTTATTACTAATATTGCAACTATGAACATTCTTCTGTGCCTTTTGCTGAGCCAATTTCTGTTGGAAATATATCAAGGATTGAAATTTCATAAGACAGGCAAATAATCAGCTTTTATAATACTGCCAAACGGTTTTCCAAAGTGGTTTTGTCAATTTGCATTCCCACCAGCAGTGTATGAGAGTTCCAGTTGCACTAAATCCTTGCCAACATTTATTATGTTCTGTCTTTTAAAATTTTTAGCCAATGTGATGTGCATATAGTAGTCTATGATTAGACTACAATGGACTTTGGGGACTTGGGGGGAGGAGTGGGAAAGGGGGAAAGAGATAAAAGACTAAAAATATGGTACAGTGTATACTGCTCTGGTGGTGGGTGCACCAAAATCTCACAAATCACCACTAAAGAACTTACTCATGTAACCAAATACTACCTGTATGCCAATAACTTATGGAAAAATTTTAAAAAGTAAAAAAAAAACACACTTAACTGCTGGTGGCCTACTATTGACTGGAAGCCTTACTGATAAACAGTATTAACATGTATTTTGTATGTTATACGTATTATAGGCTGTATTACTACAATAAAGTAAGCTAGAGAAAAGAAAATATTATTAAAATCATAAGAAAGAGAAAATATGCATTATTTACTATTCATTAAGTGGAAGTGGAGCATCATAAAGGTCTTTGTCCTCATGTTAACATGTCTTCATGTTAACTGGCTGAGGAGGAGGAGAAAAAGGAGCGGTTGGTCTTGCGTCTCAGGAGTGGCAGAGGTGGAAGAGGTGGAGAAGGTGAAAGGGGAGGCAGAAGAGGCAGGGCACACTGGTAAATTTTATTGAAAAAAATCTTATAAGTGGGTTCATGCAGTTCAAACCTGTGTTGTTCAAGGATCAATTGTATTTGAACATTGCAGTACCAATGATGCTTCACAGTGCATTTGTGCATGGTCCAAAGTGGAGGCAAAACTGGAAAAGTGCCAGCAAGCTGTTCCTTACAACCTCTGATGGCCTTATAGCCTCTGTCTGGCTTCTTATCCTCTAAGACTTTGCCCTCCACGCTTTATCTGATTTACTGCTGCTTGACAACAACCAAACTAAAAGGTTAACTCCATAACCGTACTTGGCCTCCTGAGTCTTCACAGGTATTTTAAAAAATCATCATAGGTAATTATCCATCCTCTAAATAGAAAATCAAGATAATTCATGTTCATGCCTCTCATCATCTTTCGGCAGACATTCAGATACCAGGTAAAAGTGGTCAATTTTGAGTTGTACGTGTCAAAGTAAACTGACAATCTACTTAAGGTCTGGCTTTCTTCTCTGATAGATATTGCTATTCTCTGCTACTGAGAATTCACCCTGGGTAGATTTTGTAATCATGATTGTTTCTTTTCTTCTTTTTTCTTCAGCAATTCTTCTATTCACTGAGTACATTCTATGTAATAGACATTGTGTGAGGTATTTGACAGTTAGAAGATCTGGATTCTTTCAGGCTTTGCTACTAATTAACACTGAATCTAAGATGTCATCAATTATAAGATGTACCATTATTTATGTAACACTAAGAAACAAAAAGTACTTAAATTATAATACTTCTTAATTACTTATAAATTTTATTGTATAGCTTTTAAAAGAAGTTTTTTAGACTTATTTAAGCACACATTTTAATCATATTTCACTATTATGCATATATCTAAAAGGGAAATATGAATGAAATAAACTGATTTAATTCCTAAAGATTTTTCAAATTTATTGTCTAACTCTTTTGAATCATTTTTCGTTACAAAATTTCCATGTCCATGTTTTGGTTTTACATCTGTGTCATACCATAGAGTACATATGATCTTGTCCTCTATGTTTTTGAGAGCTCTGGTAATACAGCATTTCTTAAGATGGTGCTCCACTATTGTTCCTGCAATTCCCTTGCAAGCTGCTGACACTCATTCTGCAAGTGCTGATAATGGCACATTCTTGCCTGATGAGGTGTAGGTAAAGCTTTTGGATGAACACGAATGGCAAAATCCAGCAGAGTTTCATCTACCTATGGATATCTTCCTTTCCTAGATACCATAAAGCAGTTGCTTGTTGCATTGAAAGAAAATGTAAAATTGTCATCATTCCTTCAATGACAGATATTTGTTTCACTAATATCAAATTTATACCCTGCTGCTCTGTTTCTCCGCTTCTCTGCATTCACATTATCTTAATGTTTTAATACCAAATCATGGAATAATCCATTAAAGATACTTCAAGTGCTAGTTGAATTTAAACTTAAATACCAGTTATATGTATTACTACATTGCTGTGTGAACAAATAACACTACATATAAGTCTACTGAAATGGTAATATGAACACTGTGTATGATCAAGCTGGTGCCCATCCACGCGATAACTACGTGACAGTGCCCACCTGGCTGCCAATGATTGTAAGACACCACCAGCCATTAGAAACATCTTGATTTCAGAATGTTAATATAGGGAAGTGGGAATATATCTTGGAATTGATGAAATATGTAGATTTTAAATAAAGTCAAGAATGTGTTTAGATTTGTTCACTTAAGCATCAGTTCCAATGTTTCCCCTTTTCTCTATGTGGGATCATTATTAGTTGCAAAGTGAGCTCGAGAAGGAAATCCAGGGATTCTACCCACACTTTTGCATAATTTAAATAAAAATACTCAGTGTGATTGTGTTTCTTTCTGCTGATGTTAAGAACACAGCCTATGTAAAGCAGCAAGGTTTTAAGTCTAGTTCAGTCCCAAATATGGTTTAGGGAGCTTGATTTGAAGACAGACATCTCATTTCAGGACCCTTTTTTTTTCCTGGTTCTCTTCGTCTATTACAAAAGCACATCAAGGAAGCCTTTCTCTCAGAGAAAATCTGAATATTCACTAATAACACCTGAGATGGGGCCAGGCGCGGTGGCTCATGCCTGTAATCCCAGCACTTTGGGAGGCCGAGGTGGGCAGATCACGAGGTCAGGAGATCGAGACCATCCTGGCTAACATGGTGAAACCCCGTCTCTACTAAAAAGTACAAAAAAAATTAGCCGGGCGTGGTGGCGGGCGCCTGTAGTCCCAGCTACTCAGGAGGCTGAGGCAGGAGAATGGCGTGAACCTGGGAGGTAGAGCTTGCAGTGAGCCGAGATCGCGCCACTGCACTCCAGCCTGGGCAACAGTGCAAGACTCCGTCTCAAAATAAATAAATAAATAACACCTGAAATGACTCAAAATGATTCTCTTTCTAGGATTATGTGCATTTTAATAGGGAACTCTGAAAGATAGAAAGAAGCCTTCAGAACCCAGAAGAGTTAGTCTCCCAAAGAGGATATGTGTGGGGTGATATTTTGGTTGAGAGAGATTTCCTAGTGCACCTCCTTTTTCTGCCTACTCATGAAGATGGCTCAGCTTCCTAACAGACATGTGGGTGTAAGCCACAGATTTCCTCAGTGAATTGTCTCACCAGGGCCAGTCCCTGGGACTGGAGATTTGCTGAAAAGCTTCTTATTTTGAGATTAAAAAGAATGAAAGATATTTTTTGGAAGGCCAAGAATATCGTGATCATGCCAGATATCCAAATTTCCCTAGCATTACTTTCTTATCTTTCAAATAATACGGTTAGATAGAGTGATCTCTAACATCCCTCCCTGCTCTCCCATTTTATCACTCTGTGTCATGATCCAGTGAAAAGAAAACTGGGAGAGAAGAGAGGATGACTGATTCCTGGTCCCAAATATGCCATCACTTAGTTATTTAACCTAGTACAGGTCACTTAGCCTCTCTAAACCTCAATGGCAAAAGGAGAAAGTTGAAGACAAATTTGTGTAAAATTCTTTCAAGGTCTACATTCTCTCCAAAGCTTCCATTTGTGAGGGATCATGTCATTTCTACTCTTTGGAAACCCTCGTTCAGAGATACATATCAAAAGTTATTTTAGCTCAGAAAAAGAGAACTTAGAGAGTAAACAAAATCAAATGGAAACCAATTTTGGATTCTTTAGATGAGTATTACAGTAAAGAAAGGGGAAACTTTAAAAGTATAAAATATAGAGAGGTTGTGGGCCTAAAAGAATATCAACATAATGTACTATTTTATTTTGAAACCCCTTTAATGAACATCCTTGGAAGGAAAATAAATAACTATGCCATTGAGAAAGGTAGAGTTTACAGTGTGTTTAATCAGAAAAGCCTGCTACGAAAAGCTAAATCAAAACCCCCGCGTGACAGAGTGTTCATGACTTGCAAGGATTGGCTACTGTTAGTAGCAGCAGCACCATGAAGTCCAAAGTGACAACAGATAAAGCGTAGCTCATTTGGAGTATGGGGTTTTGGGGCAGAACATAGAGATGATAAGCTCTATAAACATAGCTCTGGTCAATAAATTAGGGGGAAGCTCTACTATATGCATCATGAAAACCAGTGAAAAGCTCTTGAGTATATTGTTAGCAATGGACAACATTTGTGGCCAAACCAACAATCATATTTAGGATACGATGCCAGAATTTGTGCCAGACATCTTTGAAAAGGAATGTCTTTTTAAATAACATAATTTCAATTGACTGAAGAATGTGTTAATTCCTGCTGATGATTCTTTGTGGTGTAATGAAAGTAATATCAGCATAATAATTAATGTAAGAAAGGATAGAATTCTTCACTGTTAGTCAATTATATGTGAGGGTGTGATGTTGTGCTGTGACCTTAAACAGGAGAAAAAGATTGGAACATAAAATTAACATATGATAGTTGTAGCCCTACAAGTAGGGGCCATGTTTGGATTATCTGTTTTCTCTCTTCACCCATAAATTCACCCCTTGAGCAATAAATAGCCAGCTCACATACAAGGCAATCTTCTGATTAGTTTTCACCTTGTTCCCCCAAAGCCACATAAAAAAGGTACCACTTTAGATGATGAAGCCAGACCTAATGGCCTAGCTGCATCATATAAAGGCCCCACCCTGAATGAGCTGTGTGGATTCCAAAAGCTTAAAAAGCAATTCCTGGGTTTGAGTTTTCCATTAAAAGAGTTTTGTTTTTTTTTTCTTTAAAAGAGCCAATTTGAAATCTAATAAGATTCTTCATGATGTTATTCCTGTTCTGCTGTGTACCTGAAATGGTGACTCAATTTGTAGCCCATTAGACAACATGTGGGCTAAACCTTCAGAAAAATCAGAAAATGGACCCAGAGTCTATATAACAATTCAATTAAAACTGTATATTGATCTCATCTTATAATCTAGGCACTGGCACAAGGGATATGGAGGAAAATCGACATATTAGTTATTTTTTTCTGTATGACAAATAGCTTCAAATATCTCAAGAACTTGCTGCAATGAATATTTGTTTGATACTCATGAGTCATAAGTTGGCTGTCATTTCAACGATCTCAGCCAGCCTAGGCCTAACACTACCTATGGTTCATGTCTGCTCCACATTGTAGAACTCAATCTGAAGATGCAGTGGCTCTTTGGGCCATGCTGTTTTCATGGATGGTAGGAGCTCAAAAGAGCTGGTGGAAACTTGTAATACATGTCAGTCATGAATTTATTGCCTCTCAACTCCAAATTCACCCTTCAGTACCTGCTCTGCAACAATAGCCTAGACTCTTAAATCATTTGTCCTTTATAGTAAACATGTCCTTTATAGTCAGCTTTCTCAGTGGAGGGACATTACAGGAGGAAGGGGCCTTCTTTTCCTGGTTCCATTGTGCTGATTTTTGCTTTTTCTTGCTTCTGCTGCATGGTGCATGTGTATAGGGACATCTAGTGGTGCTCTGTCCCAGCTATGTGCTGGGAGTGTACCAAAACTCAGTAATCCCACAGCCTGGCCCAGATCCAGTGATCTCCATGACATGGCCCTCCTAAGGTAGACACTGGTGAACTCCAGGCCTCATGCTGGCAGTGGTACCCCAGCTCTCTCTGCACACCCACCCAAGTGCCTTGGCTCACTGGTGCCCCAGTGATTAGTTTCTACAGCCCTCCCACAAAGGTACCATGTATCAAGGGCTGTGTACCACCCTGCCAGTGAGTGGGCTGCAGATACCCTGACTCCCTCTATGCCCCCGCCTATCAGCCTCTGTGGCTGTGTGACTGTGGCCCAGCTCTGGTCAGGGCAACCCAGCAAACTTCTTCATTATCCAGTAGGCTGTGGCCACATCCTCTGCGATGAGGTCTAAACGCATCCTTGAGGAACAGGCCCTCTTCCAAGTTTTTCCTCCTTGATTCCTCTCTCTTCCTCCCCACTCCCCTTTGTCTCTCTCTCTAAGTTATCCCTTAGAGTTACTTTTATGTCTTTATATTAAACTTCTGCACCACAAACCTTACCCTGTTTACCATGCTTTTCCTGGCCACCTCCTCGTTACTGGCCTCCCAACACCCTTCTTTCTTGATTTCAGTTAAAGATGATATTTAAGTCTGAAATCAAAGCTATCTTTTAAAGAGTTACTCATTTCCCCTGAGTATCTCCTATGTATACGTGAGGTGTACATGCTATTAAACTTCTGTTGGATTTTCTCTTGTTAATCTGTCTTTTGTTAAAGACGTCCATCTCAATTAAGAACTTAGAAGGATAGAGGAGAAAATTATTTTTTCCTCCCCTCCACGAACATATGGGAAGTGAACCTCCAGCATTAGATTTTCAAAAATGAATAAGAAATTATCATATGCCTCAAAGAACTTCAAGTCTCATAGAGAAAACCTGCATATAAATGCATAATTTATAGGCCCAAAATTATAAAGTGAAATGCTGGACATGTAAGTATAGAGTTTACAACAACAAAAAAGTATCAAGAAAATTTTGGAGGGAGGAATATCTGATCTGATCAGGACTCAAGAAGACCCATGGTGAATAGCAAGGTTGTGCGCAGAGTTAGACTTAAGGGGGAAGAGATGAAAGAGGCAGAAGGAATACAAACCATAGGAAGGCCAGAAAGAGTCATACCATGACCTGACATTTGTATAGCATTTCCCACATTTCAAATTGTAATCACACCTACTATCCTATTTGATTTTTAATGAACTCATTGAAGTTAAACTATAGTGCCAATGCACAGAAATGTTTCCCATTCTCTTGAAATGAATCCAAGCTTAGATTATTTCTGCTCAATGTAGAGCAAGAGTTGAAAACTGTTTTTATGTGAGAAAAAGACTATATATTAGCCCCAAGTGGGAATTGAGAAGAAAAATGTTCTATCCATTCAAATTTTTTCTAAACATAAATGTGACATTGGCCCCTGAGATATTATGAGCAGCATGGTATCATCCTTGTTTGTAACCAGAAAAATGTTATTGTTTTAAAATTCTGCCAAAATTCCCCAGGGAGCAATATTTCCTTTGTTTGTGCTTTTATTTCTCCCTCTCTGGAAGAAGCTACAATAACATTGTCTTACAGTCTTGTTTCCACATACACACGTGCATATATTCTCCTCATTCTCCAAAAATGGAACCCACATTTCAAGGGTCAGTCAAGGCCCACTCCTCTGCTTCATTTCATCCTTTTTCAGAACTCCCACTTCTCATACCCTGCTCCCATAGCTGGCTGTGAACCATAAAAAAATTTTTTCTGGGCCCCACTTGAATTTCACAATCTCTGGGGCTGGATCTGCGTGTTAGTTTCCCATATGATTTTAATGTGGCCCAGCATCCATCAGCTGGGAACCATCAATTAATAAACATCACATGATTAATACTGTACTTAATTGTCTGATTTATATATGTTACTGTATATTCTATATCAGTGCTTCTCAACCTTTAAAGTCCATATGAATCAGGGAAACATCTTGTTAAAATGCATATTCTGGGTCAGCAGATCTGGGATGGGGCCTTAGATTCTGCATTTCTTTTTCTTTTCTTTTTTTTTTTTTTTTTGAGACAGGGTCTCACTCTCTTGCCTAGACTAGAGTGCAGTGGTGCGATCTCAGCTCACTGCAACCTCCACTTCCCAGGCTCAAGCCATTCTTCTGTCTCAGCCTCCAAAGTCACTGGGATTACAGGCATGCAACACCATGCCTGGCTAATTTTTGTGTTTTTAGTAGAGACGGGGTTTCACCATGTTGGCCAGGCTGGTCTCGAACTCCTGACCTCAAATGATTCACCTGCCTTGGCTTCCTAAAGTGCTGGGATTACAGGTGTGAGCCACCACGCCTGGCCTAATTTTAATTCTTATAACAACCTTAGGAGATAGTATGATTATTTGAGGAAACTAGAGAGGTTAGAAAAGTTACACAAGGTCATACAGCTACTAGCTGGCAGAACTGGGTCTAGAACCCAGATCTAGGAAGAAGAAGGAGGAGAGTAAATACCACTCTCCCAGCACTCTTTCCATTGATTTACCTTCTAGTTCTCTTATCCTACCATAAATCATTTCACCAAAGAGTTCTTTCTCCCTTTCATGTATTCCCTGCCCCTGTCCCATTCTTAGATACACTTAAAAGAGAGCCAAGAGTCCCCAACACTGAGAATCACCTTAGCTCATCCCATGCTCCAGCCTTCTTTATCTTTTAGTGCAGCCAGCCCCACCCGGCAGTTTAGGCTGCTCTTATAGAGATGGCATAAGGATAACTTTGATTTGATAAGACAGATTAAAGGATAATGTTCAAAAAAGGTAAAGTCATCACTCTTATGCAAGTATAAAATGATTACATCACATATTTTTATTTAACCCATCAATTAACAGGGACCTGGAAAAGATGTTACAACCAGTTCATAGAAGAAGGCAAAGAACCATAAATGTATGTACAGTTGTTGAAATAAGTTTGCAAAAAAGTGGTCTAACCATTGGGCAATAATGAATTGCATTTCACTGGACACAGCTAATTTGCATTTCTATGTAATGTAATAAGTATTTACATTGCCATCAGTTTTCCACCAGTTAACATCTATCTCTTCAGAGTCATCTAATAGCCTAGACAAAGGCAAAGGCGCACACCCTTGTGGCAAGAGATAATCCCCAGAGGTTCCAGCATTTCATTAAAAAAATACTCAGTAGTTTCTTTTATCCTATAGGAACCAAGAAAGGAAACATCCCCTTTGCCCTCTAAAGGTTCAGCTGAATAGCAACTGACAAAAGGCAGATTAATAGGAGAAAAGGCATGCAAATTTATTAACCTGTATGGGAGAGAGTCACAGAGTGACTACTCCACCCCCCAATGGGATATAGAACCTTATATACCCTTTTTCTGTAGAGGAGGGAGGAGATGGGAAATGTAGACAATTATTTTGAGGGACAGTAAGAGATTATTAGGAAGAATGAATGAACCAGAGATAAATTAACTTATACATGAATCTCTTTGGAATTTTAATGAACCCAAGAGGCAGGCATTATCTCATGGAAAAGTTCATCCAGGTGTGGCTGCATTCTTCCGTCTTCTTTTCTGCAACAGATAATAAGGTAACTGGGAGGGGATAGAAGACAGTTGTGTTTCTTTTGATAATAAATTTTCTTGGTCAGATAAGGAACTTCCAGAGAGAGTTCTTCCCTACACTGGGTGGGAGAGGAACAAGGTTAGAGGGACCTTGATTCTGAGGCTTATTTCTGAGGCCTTTCAATTTTCAAAAGCATTTAGCATGCCCGAGTGCCATGTCTTAGTCCATTTGTGTTGCTATAAAGGAAAACCTGAGGCTGAGTAATTTATAAAGACAAGAAGTTTATTTGGCTCATGGTTCTCCTGGCTGAAAGATTGGGCATCTGGTGAAAGCCTCAGACTGCTTTCACTCATGGCAGAAGGCAAATGGGAGCCAGTGTGTGCAGAGATCACATAGTGAGTGAGGAAGCAAAAAGACATGGGGAGGGAGGGGTGCCTCACTCTTTTTAACAAGTTCTTGCAGGAACTAATAAAGTGAAAACTCACTCATTACTGTGAGGGTGGCACCAAGACATTCATGACAGATATGCCACCATGACCCAGTAATCTCTCATTAGGTTCAACTTCCAACATTGGGAATCAAATTTTAACATGAGATTTTGGTAGGGTCTGTGAAATGAAATATTTCAAACTTAAAATAATTCAAACTTAAAGCTGTTAGTGTCACACACATCTGTGTGAAGAGACCACCAAACAGCCTTTGTGTGAGCAACAAGGCTGTTTATTTCACCTGGGTGCAGGCAGGCTGAGTCCGAAAAAGGAGTCAGCAAAGGGTGATGGGATTATCATTGGTTCTTATAGGTTTGGGATAGGTGTACAAAGTACACTCTCAAGGGCAGGGCGAATATTACAAAGTACCTTCTTAAGGGCGGGGTAGAATATATGTATCAGTTAGGGTGGGGCAGGAACAAATCACTATGGTGGAATGTCATCAGTTAAGGCTATTTTCAGTGATTTTGTGGATCTTCAGTTGCTTCAGGCCCTCTGGATGTATACATGCAGGTCACAGGGGATATGATGGCTTAGCTTGGGCTCAGAGGCCTGACATTCCTGTCTTCTTATATTAATAAGAAAAACAAAACAATATAGTGGTGAAGTGCTGGGGCAGTGAAAATTTTTTGGGGTGGTATGGAGAGATAATGGACGATGTTTCTCAGGGCTGCTTCGAGCGAGATTAGGGTCAGCGTGGGAACCTACTGTGGGAGAGATTAAACTGAAGAAAGATTTTGGGGTAAGGGGTGATATTGTGGGGTTGTTAGAAGGAGCATTTGTCGTATAGAATGATTGGTGATGGCCTGGATGTGGTTTTGTATGAATTGAGAAACTAAACAGAAGACACAAGGTCCAAATAAAAGAAGGAGAAAAGTAGGTATTAAAGGACTAAGAATTGGGAGTACCCAGGACATCCAATTAGAGAGTGTCCAAGGGAGTTCAACGTAATTATTTGCTTGGTTGGAGAGTTTTTGGGCTCTATCCTTGAGTTTTTTTTAATGTTGTCATATACCAGGCCAGACTGATTTAGGTAAAAACAACTCTCTTCATTTAAAAATATACAGAGTCCTCCTTTTTCAGCAGTGAGTAAATTGAGGCCTCGGTGATTTTGGAGGAAAGAGAAATGCAAAGCCGGCAATTGTTTGTTAAAGAAGGATTAGAAATGGCTAGGAGAGAGTGAGTAAGATTGATAGTGTGGTGGGGATAGCTGGGGAAAGGTAGAGGGTGGCATAAGAACGGGAACGAGAATAAGAGTGAGTACAAAAGTAAAGAATAGGACTTCATCAGGGTGAAAGTGTTGGAGTGTGTCCTGTCAGCAAAGATCATCTATCCACTCCAAGAAGGAGTCAAGAGTGGCAGATTGGGGATAGATTTTCACAATGGAAAGGAAATGAGAAGTTTTAAGAGGCAGGCTAATGGCTTGTAACCTACATGGAAGAGGTTATGAATACAACAGGCCTTTGAGGCTGGAAGGAGATATAAATTTTTTTGGTTTAAGAACCATCTGCCTTGAGTGGAGAGGGAGTGATAGGTGGAAACTTCAGTGGGAGAGTAAATAGGAGTGACCAATGAGAAGGAGAAAAACTGGCCATGAGGGACAGAAGTTGGAACGCTAGCTGCTTCTTTAGCGACCTTATCAGCATAAGTGTTGCCCTGAGCAATGGGATCTGATGCCTTTTCATGGCCCTTGCAGTGAATGACTCCAGCTTCCTTTGGAAGTAAAGCAGCTTTAAGCAGAGTTTTTATTAAGGAGGCATTAATGATGGAGGACTCTTCTGTAGTAAGGAAATTTCTTTCTGCCCATATAACAGCATGGTGGTACAGGATATGGAAGGCATATTTAGAGTCAGTATAAATATTGACAAGTAGTCCCTTTGCAAGAGTGAGGGCCTGAGTTAAGGCAATGAGTTCGGCTTGCTGAGAGGTAGTGGAGGGGGGCAGGGCAGTAGCCTCAATGATAAATGTGGAAGATACTATAGCATAGCCTGCCTTTGCTGGTGAGTGGCAATTAGGCCTGGTGGAACTGCCATCAATAAACCAAGTGTGATCAGGGTGAGGAACAGGAAAGAAGGAAATATGGGGAAATGGAATGAATGTCAGGTGGATCAGAGAGATACAGTCATGGGGGTCAGGTGTGGTATCAGGAATAATGTGGGAGGCCAGATTGAAGTCCCGGCCAGGAACAATGGTGATTGTGGGAGACTCAACAAAGAGTGAGTATAGCTAAAGGGTCTGGGGGGCAGAAAGTGTATGCATTAAGTGTGAGGAAGAAAATAGATTTTGAAAGTTATGGGAACTGTAGAGAGCAAGTGGAGCATAGCTTGTGATTTTGAGGGCCTCTAAAAGTATTAAAGCAGTGGCAGCCATTGCACACAAACATGAGGGCTAGGCTAAAACAGTAAGGTCAAGTTGTTTGGACAGAAAGGCTACAGGGTGCAGTCCTGGCTCTTGTGTAAGAATTCTGACCACACAGCCCTGCACTTCGGCTGTGTGTAATGAAAAGGGTTGGGATGAGTTAGGGAGTGCTAGTGTGGGAGCAGCTTTTAGGGCTGTTTTTTAAGGAATGGAAAGGGGAGTGGGGAAAGGATTTAGGATTTATGGGGTCAGCTAAGTTTATCTAGAACAGAATAACGGGTTGTGGAGGAGGTATTGAGGATAGGAGAGTATATGGGTTTGGCACTACGGGGTGGATAGGCAAGACAATTTGGTTGATAAGGCACAGATCCTGAACTAACCTGTAAGACTTGTCCAGTTTTTGGACAGGTAAAATGGGGGAATTGTAAGGGGAGTTTATAGGCTTTAAAAGGCCAGGCTGTAGCAGGCAAATAACAGGCTTTAATCCTTTTAAAGTGTGCTGTGGGATGGGATATTGGCATTGAGCAGGGTAAGGGTGATTAGGTTTTAACGGGATGGTAAGGGGTGTGTGATCGGTTGCCAAGGAGGGAGTAGAGGTGTCCCATACTTGTGGATTAAGGTGGGGAGATACAAGGGGAGGATGCGAAGGAGATTTGAACTGGGGAAAAAGGCGACAATGAGGAGTGGCTGTAGCCTAGGAATAGTCAGGGAAGCAGACAATTTAGTTAAAATGTCTCGACCTAATAAGGGAGCTGGGCAGGTGAGGATAACTAAAAAGGAGTGCATAAAAGAATGTTGTCCAAGTTGGCACCAGAGTTGGGGAGTTTTAAGAGGTTTAGAAGACTGGCCATCAATACCCACAACAGTTATTGAGGCAAAGGAAACAGGCCCTTGAAAAGAAGGTAATGTAGAGTAGGTAGCCTCCATATTGATTAAGAAGGGGACGGACTTACCCTCCACTGTAAGAGTTACCCAAACTGTCTGTGATGGTCCAGGAGGCTTCTGAAGCAATCGGGCAGCGTCACTCTTCAGCCACTAAGCCGAGAAGATCTGGGAAGGAGTCAGTCAGAGAGCCTTGGGCCAGAGTTCTAGCGGCTCTGGGAGTGGCTGCCAGGTGAGCTGGACAGTCCGATTTCCAGTGGGGTCCCACACAGATGAGACACAGCTTAGGAGGAATCCTGGGCTCCGGGCGTTCCTCAGCCCAGTGGCCAGATTTCCAGCACTTAAAGCAAGCTCCTGGGGGAGGCGGTCCTGGAGGAACGCCTGGCCACTGCAGTTCAGATGTTTTGAAGTTCTTATGTGCTGGAGATGTGGCTGGGGTTTCTCTCACAGCAGAGGCAAGTAATTGCAACTCTTCTCTATTATTGCACACCTTGAAGGCAAGGTCAATTAAGTCCTGTTGTGGGGTTGAGGGCCAGAATCTAATTTTTGGAGCTTTTTCTAATGTCGGGAGTGGATTGAGTAATAAAATGCATATTGAGAATAAGACGGCCTTCTGGGCCCTCTGGGTCTAGGGCAGTAAAGCGTCTAAGGGTTGTTGCCAAACAGGCCATGAACTGGGCTGGGTTTTTATATTTGATGAAAAAGAGCCTAAACGCTAACTGATTTGGGAGAGGTCGGATAAAGAAAAGGGAGCATTAACCTTGGCTATGCCTTCAGCTCCAGCTACCTCTCTAAAAGAAAATTGTTGGGCAGGTGGGGGAGGGCTAGTTGCGGAATGAAACTGTAAGCCAGACCTGGTGTGAGGAGGGGAGGTATTAGGAGGGGGTTATAGGGTGGGGGAGTGGAGGCTGAAAAAGAGTTGGGACCTGGCTCAGCCTGGCAATGAGCAGCTTGGGGAGAAGGGGAGAGGTCAGATGAGTCCGTAGAAAAGAAGCATTCAAAGGACTCAGAACTTGGGGTGGAGACTGAAGGAATAGACAGGAAAGAAAGAAGAAAGATTTGGAATGAGTCACATTGGGAGCAGAGACTAGGGAGGGACTGATGTGTAAAAGAATGCCTGGACGTCAGGCACCTCAGACCATTTGCCCATTTTTCGACAAAAATCATCCAGGTCTTGTAAAATGGAGAAATCAAAAGTGCCATTTTCTGGCTACTTGGAACTATTGCCGAGTTTGTATTGGGGCCAAGCAGCATAGCAGAAGAAAATAAGATGCTAAGGTTTTAGGTCAGGTGTGAGTTGAAGAGGTTTTAAGTTTTTGAGAACACAGGCTAAGGGAAAAGAAGGAGGAATGGAGGGTGGAAGATTGCCCATAGTGAAGGAGGCAAGCCCAGAGAAAAGAGAGGGTAGAGACACGGAGAAGGGGGTTGGGGGTGAGCAGCCCTGGGCTGCAATGTGGGTGAGCAGCCAAAGCAGGTGTCCCTGCAATTGACTTGCCACCAAGGGAATGTGGGTGAATGACCAAGGCAGGCATCCCCACAATGATCAGACACCAATGAAATGTGGGTGAATAATCAGGCAGGTGTCCTCACAGTGATTAAACACCAAGGGAAGACTGTCTTCCCAAGTCCGTGACCAGCTCCGGAGTTTTGGGTCCACAGATAAAATGTATCTCCTTGTCTCTACTACAGGGGAAAAAGAACTGGAATTGGAAGGACAGGGAGATTGAAGGGTAGCAAGAGAGGAAGATTGAAGGGTAGCAAGAGAGGCTGGAGAAGAGTGAACAGACGGCTTACCTGATTTGAAATTGGTGAGATGTTCCTTGCACTGGTTGGTCAGAGGGCCCAAGGTCATAGGTGGATCTCCTCATGGAGTGAGGGCGAGGACAGGGGACTGCTCTCCTGAAGGAGTCCTCCTGTCCCGGGTTTTGGCACCGAATGTCATGTGCGTCTGTGTGAAGAGACCACCAAACAGACTTTGTGTGAGCAATAAGGCTGTTTATTTCACCTGGGTACAGGCAGGCTGAGTCTGAAAAAGGAGTCAGCAAAGGGTGGTGGGATTATCATTAGTTCTTATAGGTTTGGGATAGGCATACAAAGCACATTCTCAAGGGCGGGGAGAATATTACAAAGTGTCTTCTTAATGGTGGGGGAGAATATATGTATCAGTTAGGGTGGGGCAAGAACAAATCATAGTGGTGGAATGTCATCAGTTAAGGCTATTTTCAGTGATTTTGTGGATTTTCCGTTGCTTCAGGACATCTGGATGTATACGTGCAGGTCACAGGGGATATGATGGCTTAGCTTGGGCTCAGAGGCCTGACAGAACTTTAAATTATTCTTAGCCTTGAGAGGAATGTGGCTATGCAGCCTGAGTCATGCAACATGCAACTGCAACTTCTGCCTTTTTTTCCCTGTAAATAATAAAATCAAATGGAGCCAGAGATAAGACCCACTCAGATCACTATCCCTCCTAATGGAGTAATAAAGTCATCTTCCTTGGAATATAAATGTAACCAATCAAATTGCTGTGAGGTATGCACTGGTCTCTATGGAAAATGTTGTAATCCTGCTAAAATATCTCTGTCTCTGCCTATATAAGTGAAACTTTTACTTCTCCACTTTTTGGAATGCTGACCCCATTCATTTGGAGTCTGTTCCCAGGTGGCATTCCTCAAGCTTGGTGCTCAAATAAACTCTATACTGAATCATATTTTCTGAATCATGTTATTTAAGGTTGGCATGTCAAACAGACCAAACTATAGCATTGTAGCCCTAGCCCCCTGAATCTCATGTCCTTCCCACATGCAAAATACAACCATCCCTTCCCAATAGTCTCCCAAAGTCTTAACTGGCTCCACCACCAACTTAAAAGTTCAAAGTCTCATCTGAGACCAAGGCAATTTCCTTACAGTTGTGAATCTGAAAAATAAAAAACAATGTATTTGCTTCCAAGATAAAATGGTTGTACAGGTATTGAGTAAACATTCCCGTTCCGAAAGCAAGTCCAAAACCTTGCAGGGCAGAAATTAAATCTTAAAACTTCAAAATAATCTCCTTTGACTCCATGACCTACATCCTGGACACACTGGTGTAAGTGATAGGTTCACAAGGCCTTGGGCAGTTCCACCCTCATGGCTTTGCTGGGCACAGCCTTTGTAGATGCTCTCATGGGTTGGAGTTGAATGCTTACAGTTTTTCCAGGCTGGAGTTGCATGCTGCTGATGGCTCTGTTAATGCTGGAGTCTCAAGAGTGGTGGTCCTACTCCCACAGCTCTACTAGGCAATACCCTGATGGGAACTCTGCAGAGGCAACAATTCCACCTTCCTTCTCAGCATTGCCTTGGTAGAGCCTTTCTGTGGGAGCTTTGCCCCTGTAGCAAACTTCTGTCTGGGCACCAAGACTTTCTAATATATCCTCTGAAGTCTAAGTGGAAACTGTTAAGCCTCCACCACTCTTGCATTCTGGGAGCTTGCAGAATTAAAACCACATGGAAGCTGGCAAAGCTTATGGCTTTCACTCCCTGGAGTGGTGACCTGAGCAGTACTTGGGGCCCCTTGAGCTGTGGCTGGAGCCAGAGCAGCTGGTAGGCAGGGAGCAGCATCCCAAGGTGGTGCAGTCTAGCAGTACCCTTGTTCTGTTCCCTAAAACCATTCTATCCTCCTAGGCCTCTGGTCCTGTGATGGGAGGGGGTAATCTTTAAGATGGCTGAAATGCTTTGGGGGTCTTTTTCCCATCATCTTGACTATTAGCACCTGGCTCCCTTTTATCGGCGCTAATCTCTCTAGCAAATGATTGCTCTATAGCATCCTTGGATTCCTCTCCTGAAAATGCGCTTTTTTTTTCTCTCTACTGCATGGCCAGGCTGTGAATTTCCCAAATTTGTATGTAACGCTTCCTTTTCAATTATAAATTCCACCTTTAGGTCATTCCTTTGCTGCCATATCTGATGGTGAGCAGTTAAAAGTAGCCACATTACTTTTTGAATGCTTTGCTGCCAAGAAATTTCTTCCCCAAGTTATCCTAGGTCATTGCTCTTAAGTTCAGCCTTCCATAAAGCCCTAGGGCATAGAAATAATGCAGTCAAATTATTTGCTGCAGTGTAACAAGGGCGATCTATGCTCCAGTCCCAAAGTTTCTCATTGTCATCTGATATCATAGCTCAGCATGGCCTTTACTATCTATATTTCTATCAGCTTTTTGATCACAATTATTTAACCAGTCTCTAAGAAGTTCCAACATTTCTCTTGTCTTTTTGAATTCTTCTGAGCTCTCCAAACTCTTCGAGCTTCTGCCCATTACCCAGTTCCAAAGCTGCTTCCACATTTTCAAGTTTCTTTATGGCAAACCCCACTCCTCAGTACCAATGTTCCATCTTAGTCCATTTAGTGTTGCTATAAAGGAATACCTGAGGCTGACTAATTTATAAAGAAAAGATGTTTATTTGGCCCATGATTCTGCTGGCTGAAAGATTGAGTATTGGCTGAAAGCCTCAGGCTGTTTCTACTCATGACAGAAAGTGAAGGGGAGCTGGCATATACAGAGATCACATAGTGAGAGAGGAAGCAAAAATACAGAGGGAGGAGGTATCATGCTCTTTTTAACAATCAGTTCTCACAGGAACTAATAGAGCAAGAACTCACTCATTTTTGCAAGGACAGCACCATGCCATTCATGAGTGATCCACTCCCATGACCAAGCACCTCCCACTAGGCCCCACCTCCAACACTGGGGATCAAATTTTAACATGAGGTTTAGAGGGTCCTACAAATCAAACTATAGCATGCCATATTTTGAGGAATCATCTTCTGTACCCTAATAGTCCATTTTAAGGTTTTATATTTTTCCTTATACTCTCTTTCTCCCTATCTCTTAGAGATCAAAGTAATCTCCGTGAATGATTATTTATGATCACGAAATAAAACTAGTCTCATTAGATTTGGCCTGATTATTTACATATGTGTAGGAAGTTTTGGTTTACCACATAGGACTTCCTAAATTAGCTTTGCTGGAAGTTTACATTAAAAACTCAGATTTAACGACCTCTACTATTTGCAGTCCTGAGGCTAGGAAACCAAGCCCAAGAAATGCTCTGCACAAAATTTCATTTGCACTATCTATACCTTCTCCTCAAGGTCCCACAAGTGTACTAAGGTGCCTGGCCTGCCAGGAAGCAATGTTTCTGAGCTCATGTAAGGCTGGACTCTCTAGGTATCGTGAGTTTTCCTGGAAGGATTTTGTGGGCATTTGCTCCAAAAGTAAAGCCAATTTTAGTCCATAAAAATGTCTGGCATATCTAATTCAATTAGCATAATTCTCAAATATGACACTTCAGGCACGATCTTGCTCATATAACTGTTTCTTCTAATTATATTCTAGTAAAAAGGATGGCAGGTTCTTAATTAAGCTATGCAAATAACTATATTTCTAGGAAAAATAAGGAAACAAAGTTTTGGAATTCAAGGGGCAGTGGTAGAGGGAGAAAAGGTGTCAGAGAGAATCAGATATAATTTTATATGTTGTGGGTTACAAAAATGTTTATCATCTGATGAAAAAATAAAATGTGCCAAATCCATACAATGAAATATTCCGTTTTATTCAGCAATCAAAAGGAATGAAGTACTGATATACCTACAATATGCATGTACCTTGAAAACACAATGCTGAGTGAAAGAAGCCAGTCACAAAAGACCACATTGCTGCATGATTCCATTTATATGAAATGCCCAGGATAAGCAAATCTATAGGAACAGAAAGTAGACTAGTTGTTGTCGGGGGCTGGAGGTGATGGGAGGAATGACTGCCAATAACTACAGAATTTCTTTTTAGGATGATGAAAATGTTCTAATTGTGTTGATGGTGTGGTGATGGCAATATCCACTCTGTGAATATACTAAAAAGCATTGAATTTTATATTTTAAATGGGTGAAATCTATGGTATATAAATTCTATCTCGGTAAAACTTTAAAAATGTTGCGGGTTACAAATAGCTTAAGTAGAAAAAGAAAAGTTTTTCTCATATAATACAGAAAAAAACCACTAAAACAGCTTTATTCCAAACAAATTCAACTTTATTCCAAACAAGTAATCACAACAAATTTTCTCTTATCAGTTTATTCAGTCCTATGTAAAGTTATTATTCTGATGGAGTGTCAGTAGTGTTATGAAACTATTTACTTGTTGGCTAAAAAGAGTTCTGAAACTCCTGACTCAGTCCACTGATATGATCTCAAATATGTCTAAATGACACCATCAGAAGCCTGTACTCAAGATTTTTTTTCATAGTGTCAATAATTACCTGTCATAGTCTTTCACAGCACTCTGAGATGGTTCTTCATTTATTGAAGACAAAAACATGATTTATAGCTTATAATGATAATTAGAGTAAAATAAAAGCTATCTGTAGAGCAAGGAGACTTTCACTGAAGATCAGCTTTCACTAAAAATTCTCATATGTGAAATGTTTGATAAAAGTTTATAAGAATAATGCAACTGACAAGGAAATTAGATTCTTCCAGGACGTGAAAAGCAAAGATAATAAAGTCATTCTAAAAATGTCCACAAAATGTCTTGAGAACAATGATTATGCCTATTTTCAACAAAGTTAGTGAACATTACATTTGATGTATAAAAATGGAAGAAGACAAAAATGGATGAACATAATTTTTTAAAGGGAAAAATCTTGATATATATAATAATCTGAAACATAACTAATATACCAAGAAATATACCAAGCAAAAATCAAAATATACCAAGCAAAAATCAAAGAAGTTGTCAGAGGAGTCTTGGACACTTGGTTAAAATACAATTGTGGGTGCCTGAGAAGTAACATTTGGCTCTATATTACATCAGTGTCAATAAAACATTTTAAAATAAAAAAAAAAGAAGGCAACATGATTGTAAAGAATTTTTGTTCTTTTACAAGTGAGGAATGACAAACCTTTGTTCTTTTTTTTTCCACATAGTCAAAGATATAATAAAATCAACATAAAGCCCAGGGAATTATTCTGGTTAGACACAGAATTTCTATCTGGAAAGTATAAAACAACTGTCTCTAATGTAGGCAAAGCCAATAAGCAGTAAACCAAGGAAATAAAGCCACCAAAATTGAGCACACTTTGCTAAGATTTTAACACATTTTATAACTTCTTTTCAAACTCAGGTATTATAAGCCAGGGCAAATGAGATTTACTTTCCAAGGTTTGTCCTTCATTAGCTCCTTCATATTCTGGAACAATCTGACACTTTAAGACAGATCTTAGGGCACCCAAAAGGTCAGCACTAATTTCACTGTAATAGTAAGATGTTACTAACACGCAATGTATTCATCATTGCTATTTTTAAATGAACCAATAAGTAAGTATTTTAAAATGGTCTCAGTTTTCATTTCTAATATAGTATGTATTGATAGTTAACCTACTTATACAAAAGTTTTTTGGGCTCCTCAGTAAGCTCCAAGAGTATAAAGAGGTTCAGACACCAAAAAGGAAAAAGAAGCTGAATACTACTGCATTCAGGCATACATACTCTTTTTCCTTGAGAAAAAAAGGCACATGCACAGTTGTGTTTTTCTGCCACTATTTCTGCTAGAGTATCTCAGCCACTCATTAATTATAATCTTTAACAAAAGTAACTAACTTCTACTACATGAAGCAAACAGGGAGGGGATAATAATTGAGAACTTTTGGCCCTCCACAAGTGTTTCAGCAAACAGGCAAAGCTCTTCAGGCAAGTTTCTACGGTCACGCAACCCCTTTTTATACTTTGTCAAAGTGGCAGAAATGAACACATTCATTGACATGGCCGAAAGATATAACCTCTCTTTGGTATACACAAATTAAGAACAAAACTTTATAAAGATAAAATTATGCTTGGTAATTATATGACCTAAGTATCGAATGGTGATTTATTAATTAACTCAGTTTACTATCATCCCCACTGTCAGGCCTCTGAGCCCAAGCCAAGCCATCATATCCCCTGTGACCTGCACATATACATCAAGTTAAGGCCGGTTCCTGCCTTAACTGATGAAATTCCACCACAAAAGAAGTGAAAATGGCCGGTTCCTGCCTTAACTGATGACATTATCTTGTGAAATTCCTTCTCCTGGCTCATCCTGGCTCAAAAGCTCCCCCACTGAGCACCTTGTGACCCCCACCCCTGCCAGCCAGAGAACAACCCCCCACTTTGACTGTAATTTTCCTTTACCTACCCAAATCTTATAAAACGGCCCCACCCTATCTCCCTTTGCTGACTCTCTTTTTGGACTCAGCCCGCCTGCACCCAGGTGAAATAAACAGCCTTGTTGCTCACACAAAGCCTGTTTGGTGGTCTCTTCACACGGACGTGAGTGAAACCCATCCCCAATTTTTTTTACTTTTTTTTTCTTTTTCTTTTTTTTTTTTTTGAGACAGGCTCGTGCTATATTACCCAGGTTGACCTCAAACTCCTGGGTTCAAGCAATCCTCCTGCCTCAGTTCACACACCACTGTGCCTGCCCCTATCATCCCCAAATTTTAAGCTACTTTAAAATTGTGGAAATTATCTGTAAGCTGGCATACTACAAAACATAATTGCTGCTGAAATTCAAAGTTTTTTAGAATATAATTTCTTGACCATTTGGCTAAGATCAAATGTAGAATAATGACACAATTTAATTAACATAAATCTACATTTTCCATAATCTTAAACATTAAGTAGGAGTAATGTTACCTTATTTGATCTGTATACATTTAGGAAAAACATATGCAAATAGAATAAAAATGTATTCAACACTGGTAAGTCAGAGAAGACATAGTTGTTTTTATTAAACCAAAATTATTCAATTAGTCTTATTTGCCAAAATTACATGGACTTGGATTCTTAAAATATTTTTGAGTTAGTTTTTCTGAAAACTTTTTAGTACATTTAAAATATTAGAAGTGTCCTTATTTTCTGAAATATGGGGAATATTCAGTTTCTATATGCATTCATGTATATCTATAAACCAATGTAGATTGACAGTTCAAGGAGCTCAGAATAGAGTTTCTTTAATTTGAGATGCTTCATAATCTAATTGGTTAACATCCTCCAGAGATAGGAAAACTGCACACTCAAACAAAAGAGGGTAAAGATCTTTCTGAATTATAGCTTCAATTCTAAAAGTGTGGCCATGGGTCAAGGGTACACAGAGAAACACAAAAGTTCATTGGTCCAGATATCAAAGAGCTCTTCTCTTTCTGGGCATAAAATTCTTTATTGATTTGATTTCACAAAAAAGCAAATGGACAAACAAACAAAAGCCTAACAGCCCAGATTCTCTGATATCACTTTTCAACATAGAACAGATCTGTACCATCCATTAATCTATTTACAGCGATCACTAAAGGATGAGATCACAAAACAAAATTTCAAACAGTTGCAGTATAGCATAGTGTTTAAGGATGTGGGCTCCAAATTCAGGCTGCCTAGGATGCAATCCCAGCTTTACCACTTATTAGCCATGTGACCTTGAGGAAGTCACATTTCTTTGTTCCATAAAATAAGGATAATAATAGTACCTTCCTATTGGGTTGTTGTGAGTTTTGATATGATAATAAGAGCAACTGGCATGTTGTTAGCCCTGTTCTTATGTTAATTCTTCTTGATAGACACTAAACTTCAAATATAAAGTCCTAGCTTATAAATCAATGACTTCAAATGCAGCAGGACTCTCTGTGGTAACTCAGAAAATGCCTTATTAGTCTCCGAGTTTCTTCCCATCTCAATTCCCTGAATGGGTGTTCCAAGGTCTCTCTCCAAGGCCCAATAACTTACTTTTTCCATCCTCCCTCTTATTAGCTGTCAGTTCCTCCTTCTACATTATTGACAAAATGAAGAGCATCAAGTAGAAATTCTATCAGCTTTTAGTTTACACAAACTGCCTACCCCAACACTACTCCCATTCTCTTTCTTACTGTGTCAGAAGAAATGAGTTACCTTTTCCTATAGAAGGACAATTCCATGTATTGGATCCCACAATATTTACATCTCATCAAAGACTGTTACCCAATATTTACCTCTTTCTCTGTTTCTGTCAACTGCTTCTTCCACACAATCTTTTTTAAAAATCAAGCATATGTGTTAAAATGACTCTAGCCTATACAAAGCAAAAACTTCTTCAACCCGTCCTCCCCAATGTCTTTCCTTTCTTTAAGAGCTATACTTCTTCAAAGAATACTGTAGTGTGCTCCTTGTCTCCACTTTCAAATCACTCCTTTACCTTCTCAATCAATTTCTGTTTTATGTCCATCTGCACCAGGTCAATGGAGTGATCCCATTGTTACCACTGATGGCCTCAATAATGCCATATCCCACAGGCATGTGTCCATCCCCACCTCACTTGTCTTTATAGTGGTGTTTGACACTAATGACCATTGACTAGATAGGACGTTTAATTCAATCATGATATCCTTCAAGGGTGTTTGGCTGTTTTTGATCTTTTATGTTCCATGTAAATTTACAATCAGTTTGGCAAGTTCCCAGAAAAAAAAAAGTTGAGATTGTTTTGAGATTGCATTGAATCTCTATATCAATTTAAGAAGAAATCACATTGTTATAATATTGAATTTTCTGCTACTTAAAGAAGATACATCTATCCATTTCTTTAAATCTTTTTCAGTGTTGCTATAAAGTTTTTATATATTTATTTCTATGGAGTTCTTGAGCATCTCTCACCTGAGATTTATTCCCAGGTACTTGATGTTTCTTTCTCTTTTTTTTTCTTTTTATTTTATTAATATTACACATTAAGTTTTAGGGTACATGTGCACAATGTGCAGGTTAGTTACATATGTATACATGTGCCATGCTGGTGTGCTGCACCCATTAACTCGTCATTTAGCATTAGGTATATCTACTAATGCTATCCCTCCCCCCTCCCCCCACCCCACAACAGTCCCCAGAGTGTGATGGTCCCCTTCCTGTGTCCATGTGTTCTCATTGTTCAATTCTCACCTATGAGTGAGAACATGCGGTGTTTGGTTTTTTCTCCTTGTGATAGTTTACTGAGAATGATGATTTCCAGTTTCATCCATGTCCCTACAAAGGACATGAACTCATCATTTTTTATGGCTGCATAGTATTCCATGGTGTATGTGTGCCACATTTTCTTAATCCAGTCTATCATTGTTGGACATTTGGGTTGGTTCCAAGTCTTTGCTGTTGTGAATAGTGCCACAATAAACATGTGTGCATGTGTCTTTATAGCAGCATGATTTATAGTCCTTTGGGTATATACCCAGTAATGGGATGGCTGGGTCTAATGGTATTTCTAGTTCTAGATCCCTGAGGAATCGCCACACTGACTTCCACAATGGTTGAACTAGTTTACAGTCCCACCAACAGTGTAAAAGTGTTCCTATTTCTCCATATCCTCTCCAGCACCTGTTGTTTCCTGATTTTTTAATGATTGCCATTCTAACTGGTGTGAGATGATATCTCAGTGTGGTTTTGATTTGCATTTCTCTGATGGCCAGTGATGGTGAGCATTTTTTCATGTGTTTTTTGGCTGCATAAATGTCTTCTTTTGAGAAGTGTCTGTTCATGCCCTTTGCCCACTTTTTGATGGGGTTGTTTGTTTTTTTCTTGTAAATTTGTTTGAGTTCGTTGTAGATTCTGGATATTAGCCCTTTGTCAGATGAGTAGGTTGTGAAAATTTTCTCCCATTTTGTAGGTTGCCTGTTCACTCTGATGGTAGTTTCTTTTGCTGTGCTGAAGCTCTTTAGTTTAATTAGATCCCATTTGTCAATTTTGGCTTTTGTTGCCATTGCTTTTGGTGTTTTAGACATGAAGTCCTTGCCCATGCCTATGTCCTGAATGGTAATGCCTAGGTTTTCTTCTAGGGTTTTTATGGTTTTAGGTCTAACTTTTAAGTCTTTAATCCATCTTGAATTAATTTTTGTATAAGGTGTAAGGAAGGGATCCAGTTTCAGCTTTCTACATATGGCTAGCCAGTTTTCCCAGCACCATTTATTAAATAGGGAATCCTTTCCCCACTGCTTGTTTTTCTCAGGTTTGTTGAAGATCAGATAGTTGTAGATATGTGGCGTTATTTCTGAGGGCTCTGTTCTGTTCCATTGATCTATCTCTCTGTTTTGGTACCAGTACCATGCTGTTTTGGTTACTGTAGCCTTGTAGTATAGTTTGAAGTCAGGTAGCATGATGCCTCCAGCTTTGTTCTTTTGGCTTAGGATTCACTTGGCGATGCGGGCTCTTTTTTGGCTCCATATGAACTTTAAAGTAGTTTTTTCCAATTCTGTGAAGAAAGTCATTGGTAGCTTGATGGGGATGGCATTGAATCTATGAATTACCTTGGGCAGTATGGCCATTTTCACGATATTGATTCTTCCTACCCATGAGCATGGAATGTTCTTCCATTTGTTTGTATCCTCTTTTATTTCCTTGAGCAGTGGTTTGTAGTTCTCCTTGAAGAGGTCCTTCACGTCCCTTGTAAGTTGCATTCCTAGGTATTTTATTCTCTTTGAAGCAATTGTGAATGGAAGTTCACTCATGATTTGGCTCTCTGTTTGTCCGTTATTGGTATATAAGAATGCTTGTGATTTTTGTACATTGATTTTGTATCCTGAGACTTTACTGAAGTTGCTTATCAGCTTAAGGAGATTTTGGGCTGAGACCATGGGGTTTTCTAGATATACAATCATGTCATCTGCAAACAGGAACAATTTGACTTCCTCTTTTCCTAATTGAATACCCTTTATTTCCTTCTCCTGCCTGATTGCCCTGGCCAGAACTTCCAACACTATGTTGAATAGGAGTGGTGAGAGAGGGCATCCCTGTCTTGTGCCAGTTTTCAAAGGGAATGCTTCCAGTTTTTGCCCATTCAGTATGATATTGGCTGTGGGCTTGTCATAGATAGCTCTTATTATTTTGAGATACGTCCCATCAATACCTAATTTATTGAGAGTTTTTAGCATAAAGGGTTGATGAATTTCTGCATCTATTGAGATAATCATGTGGTTTTTGTCTTTGGTTCTGTTTATATGCTGGATTACATTTATTGATTTGCATATATTGAACCAGCCTTGCATCCCAGGGATGAAGCCCACTTGATCATGGTGGATAAGCTTTTTGATGTGCTGCTGGATTCGGTTTGCCAGTATTTTATTGAGGATTTTTGCATCAATGTTCATCAAGGATATTGGTCTAAAATTTTCTTTTTTGGTTGTGTCTCTGCCCGGCTTTGGTATCAGGATGATGCTGGGCTCATAAAATGAGTTAGGGAGGATTCCCTCTTTTTCTATTGATTGGAATAGTTTCAGAAGGAAGGGTACCAGTTCCTCCTTGTACCTCTGGTAGAATTTAGCTGTGAATCCATCTGGTCCTGGACTCTTTTTGGTTGGTAAGCTATTGAGTATTGCCACAATTTCAGAACCTGTTATTGGTCTATTCAGAGATTCAACTTCTTCCTGGTTTAGTCTTGGGAGACTGTATGTGTCGAGGAATTTATCCATTTCTTCTAGATTTTCTAGTTTATTTGCGTAGAGGTGTTTGTAGTTTTCTCTGATGGTAGTTTGTATTTCTGTGGGATCGGTGGTGATATCCCCTTTATCATTTTTTATTGCGTCTATTTGATTCTTCTATCTTTTCTTCTTTATTAGTCTTGCTAGCGGTCTATCAGTTTTGTTGATCCTTTCAAAAAACCAGCTCCTGGATTCATTAATTTTTTGAAGAGTTTTTTGTGTCTCTATTTCCTTCAGTTCTGCTCTGATTGTAGTTATTTCTTGCCTTCTGCTAGCTTTTGAATGTGTTTGCTCTTGCTTTTCTAGTTCTTTTAATTGTGATGTTAGGGTGTCAATTTTGGATCTTTCCTGCTTTCTCTTGTGGGCATTTAGTGCTATAAATTTCCCTCTACACACTGCTTTGAATGTGTCCCAGAGATTCCAGTATGTTGTGTCTTTGTTCTCGTTGGTTTCAAAGAACATCTTTATTTCTGCCTTCATTTCATTATGTACCCAGTAGTCATTCAGGAGCAGGTTGTTCAGTTTCCACGTAGTTGAGCGGTTTTGAGTGAGTTTCTTAATCCTGAGATGTAGTTTGATTGCACTGTGGTCTGAGAGACAGTTTGTTATAATTTCTGACCTTTTACATTTGCTGAGGAGAGCTTTACTTCCAACTATGTGGTCAATTTTGGAATAGGTGTGGTGTGGTGCTGAAAAGAATGTATATTCTGTTGATTTGAGGTGGAGAGTTCTGTAGATGTCTATTAGGTCCGCTTGGTGCAGAGCTGAGTTCAATTCCTGGGTATCCTTGTTAACTTTCTGTCTTGTTGATCTGTCTAATGTTGACAGTGGGGTGTTAAAGTCTCCCATTATTATTGTGTGGGAGTCTAAGTCTCTTTGTAGGTCGCTCAGGACTTGCTTTATGAATCTGAGTGCTTTTGTATTGGGTGCATATATATTTAGGATAGTTAGCTCTTCTTGTTGAATTGATCCCTTTACCATTATGTAATGGCCTTCTTTGTCTCTTTTGATCTTTGTTGGTTTAAAGTCTGTTTTATCAGAGACTAGGATTGCAACCCCTGCCTTTTTTTGTTTTCCATTTGCTTGGTAGATCTTCCTCCATCCTTTTATTTTGAGCCTATGTGTGTCTCTGCACGTGAGATGGGTTTCCTGAATACAGCACACTGATGGGTCTGGACTCTATCCAATTTGCCAGTCTGTGTCTTTTAATTGGAGCATTTAGTCCATTTACATTTAAAGGTAATATTGTTATGAGTGAATTTGATCCTGTCATTATGATGTTAGCTGGTTATTTTGCTTGTTATTTGATGCAGTTTCTTCCTAGCCTCGATGGTCTTTACAATTTGGCATGATTTTGCAGTAGCTGGTACTGGTTGTTCCTTTCCATGTTTAGTGGTTCTTTCAGGAGCTCTTTTAGGGCAGGCCTGGTGGTGACAAAATCTCTCAGCATTTGCTTGTCTGTAAAGTATTTTATTTCTCCTTCACTTATGAAGCTTAGTTTGGCTGGATATGAAATTCTGGGTTGAAAATTCTTTTCTTTAAGAATGTTGAATATTGGCCCCCACTCTCTTCTGGCTTGTAGAGTTTCTGCCAAGAGAGCCGCTGTTAGTCTGATGGGCTTCCCTTTGTGGGTAACCCGACCTTTCTCTCTGGCTCCCCTTAACATTTTTTCCTTCATTTCAACTTTGGTGAATCTGACAATTATGTGTCTTGGAGTTGCTCTTCTCGAGAAGGATCTTTGTGGCATTCTCTGTATTTCCTGAATCTGAATGTTGGCCTGCCTTGCTAGATTGGGGAAGTTCTCCTGGATAATATCCTGCAGAGTGTTTTCCAACTTGGTTCCATTCTCCCCGTCACTTTCAGGTACACCAATCAGATGTAGATTTGGTCTTTTCACATAGTCCCACATTTCTTGGAGGCTTTGTTCATTTCTTTTTATTCTTTTTTCTCTAAACCTCCCTTCTCGCTTCATTTCATTCATTTCATCTTCCATCACTGATACCCTTTCTTCCATTTGATCGCATCGGCCCCTAAGGCTTCTGCATTCTTCACGTAGTTCTCGAGCCTTGGCTTTCGGCTCCATCAGCTCCTTTAAGCACTTCTCTGTATTGGTTATTCTAGTTATACATTCGTCTAAATGTTTTTCAAAGTTTTTAACTTCTTTGCCTTTGGTTTGAATTTCCTCCTGTAGCTCGGAGTAGTTTGATCATCTGAAGCCTTCTTCTCTCAACTCGTCAAAGTCATTCTCCATCCAGCTTTCTTCCGTTGCTGGTGAGGAACTGCATTCCTTTGGAGGAGGAGAGGTGCTCTGCTTTTTAGAGTTTCCAGTTTTTCTGCTCTGTTTTTTCCCCATCTTTGTGGTTTTATCTACTTTTGGTCTTTGATGATGGTGATGTACAGATGGGTTTTTGGTGTGGATGTCCTTTCTGTTTGTTAGTTTTCCTTCTAACAGACAGGACCCTCAGCTGCAGGTCTGTTGGAGTTCGCTAGAGGTCCACTCCAGACCCTGTTTGCCTGGGTATCAGCAGTGGTGCCTGCAGATCAGCAGATTTTCGTGAACCGCGAATGCTGCTGTCTGATCATTCCACTGGAAGTTTTGTCTCAGAGGAGTACCCGGCCGTGTGAGGTGTCAGTCTGCCCCTACTGGGGGGGTGCCTCCCAGTTAGCCTGCTCAGGGGTCAGGGGTCAGGGACCCATTTAAGGAGGCAGTCTGCCCATTCTCAGATCTCCAGCTGCATGCTGGGAGAACCACTGCTCTCTTCAAAGCTGTCAGACAGGGACATTTAAGTCTGCAGAGGTTACTGCTGCCTTTTTGTTTGTCTGTGCCCTGCCCCCAGAGGTGGAGCCTACAGAGGCAGGCAGGCCTCCTTGAGCTGTGGTGGGCTCCACCTAGTTCGAGCTTCCCAGCTGCTTTGTTTACCTAAGCAAGCCTGGGCAATGGCGGGCGCCCCTCCCCCAGCCTCACTGCTGCCTTGCAGTTTGATCTCAGACTGCTGTGCTAGCAATCAGCCAGACTCTGTGGGCATAAGATCCTCCGAACCAGGTGCGGGATATAATCTCCTGGTGCGCCGTTTTTTAAGCCTGTCAGAAAAGCACAGTATTAAGGTGGGAGTGACCCAATTTTCCAGGTGCCATCTGTCACCCCTTTCTTTGACTAGGAAAGGGAACTCTGTGACCCCTTGTGCTTCCCAAGTGAGGCAATGCCTCACCCTGCTTCGGCTCACGCATGGTGCGCTGCACCCAGTGTCCTGCGCCCACTGTCTGGCACTCCCTAGTGAGATGAACCCGGTACCTCAGATGGAAATGCAGAAATCACCCGTCTTCTACTTCACTCACGCTGGGAGCTGTAGACCGGAGCTGTTCCTATTCGGCCATCTTGGCTGCCCACCCCCAGGTTGGTGTATTATTGTCGCCAGTGAAGATAAGTAACTCACTCAAGATCAGAAAGCTATTTAGTGGAATGTTTTAACTACTATACATGAGAATTTACTTTGATGTCATTTCAGGATACATTTTTATATACCTTACTCCTCCTGAATTTAATTATAATTTTTGTCTGTTTCTTTTATTTGTTCAGGCATAAGATTTTGTTTGACAGAAGTATTTGTTCTACTGCTAATTTTGGGGGGAAAACCATCAAAGTTTAAAATCTTCCATAAAAGGAATTATGGAGAGAAAACAGATATGGTTTTGCTTTATGGAATCTCCAAAAAAAGGCCAAATTAGCTTATGCTGAAATCCTACCTTTGGCATCCTGAAGAATGACATGAATAATAGATGAAAATTATTAAAATTTAATGATTCCCTGAGATTCCAAAGAATGAATGTTTTTGTCTGTTCAGGCTGTTATAATAAAATACCATAGATTGGGTAATTTATAGATAATAGAAGTTTAGTTCTCACAGTCCTGGAGGCTAGGAAGTTCATGATCAAACAGATTCATTGACTGGTGAGGGCTCACCCTCTGTTTCAAAGATAGCATCTTCTTGCTGTGCCCTTACATAACATAAGGGACAAACAGGCTCCCCAGAGCCTCTTTTATAAGGACAGTAATCTCATTCATGAGGGCCGGTGACCTAATCACTTTCCAAAGGCCCACCTCTTAATGCCACCCCATTGAGGATTAGGTCCCAACATATGAATTTTGGGAGGACACAAACATATAGACCATGGCAGATGATGGAAGAAGATGTACTGAGCTCATCTTCAAAGTTTCTAAATTTTCATTCAGGCCATTACGTTGCCACTTGTTCTATGCATTCTCATGATGCTCTCCATTTGTAAAGTGTTTTCTCCAGAGAAGAGTCCCCAAGGAACAGTGAGGCACATGGCATGCAAGACTCCCCATAGGAAATAACTCTTTACCTGCGTCCTTTGTTCTGACACCCAAAGCAGCTCTGGGCAGACAAAGTCTCATTCCAAGAGGTATCTTCACAGCAACTGTCAATAGGGACAATCACCAGGTTTCAAATAAAGGCCAATCCAGGGGCACCTGACACAACCTCCCTCCTCCCATTGCCACATGCCAGCAGGTGGGCCTTCTCTGGAATAACATAAAAACCTAACCAGAGTAACTCATCTGAAATGATTTGTAATAATAAAATGGTGCCCAAAGAGCCTTGTGGAAACATCTGAAGTTCCAAGGCAGAGGTTATCCTAGGCTTGTGGGAGATAACTTTGGAGAAGACTGGCCTAGTTATTTAAGTCAAGTAGGCCCAGCTGTTTTGCATTTGAGAGTGCAGACTGCCTAAAGAAACAGATCAGCAGAATAACTTGGGGTTTTAGTTCAGTAACTTTAAGATTTTTCAATATCATGATCTTATTTCACCTTCCCAAGATAGGGACCAAAGCACAACTACTTCTCAGCACCAAACAAATGCATTATGAAGTTAATAGGAAAGAGAGAATAAATCACTGATTGGTGTGGCAGAGAAGAATTCCTTACAGTTTACTTGAAAACTAATATTTAAAGGATATTTATTAGACAAAAAGTTTTCTAGAAAATATTATTATGGGGGCCTTATTTACTGTATTCTTGTTGTAATACAAAATAAATGATTTTAGCTACGACCTGACTAGGGAAATGGTGAATGGACAGAGAGGGAATGTTGGTATTTATTAGCCATTTGGTATAACGGAAAAAGCATTGAACTTGGAAACTAGAAGAGCTGGATTTGTTATGAGTTAAGCATGAAACCTTGGATAAGTCACTTAGCCCAGTGAATCTCAAACTGTAGTGATTCTGAAAAAAATCACACGGAGAACTTGTTTAAAACACAGATTCCTGGGATAGGCCTGAAACTGCATTTCTAACAAACTGCCAGGTGACACTGATGCTGCTGATCTGGGGGCCACACTTTGAGGAGTAAGGGAGTCTTAGGCTGTATTCTCCTTATTTTTAAAAGGAGTCTACCATGTTAGATGATTGCATAGGTCTCTTCTGGCCCTGTAAAATTCTCTGAGGCCCAATTTTGTTTCACTTGTCCTTCTGAAAGTGTCTGTGATTTTTCTTTCTAATGGAGATGGCTAATGGTAGGACATAAATTAGATTACTGAGGGAAAAGCTATCTTAGGGAAATTTTGTTGTTGTAAAGGTATTAACCATTAGGAACAGGTGCCTACTTAAATATTTTACATAACGTTTGAGTCTCCTAAGTGAAATGGAAAGAATCCTCTGGAAGGCTTCATTTTAATTCTTGACTCTGCCACTTCCTAGCCCCATCACCTTAACCTTTCTTAGTTTCTTCATCCGTAAAACGGGAAAACCAATTCCAAGTCCTTCCTATAGTGTTGGTCCCTAGAATATGCACTGAAAAGCACCTTGTAGGTTGGAAGGAGCCGTGCAAGCGTAAGAAATGGCTGTGTGCCAGGCATGGTAAGCAGAGATCACAACACAGAGGCACTGAGCTGGTTTCAGGGTGATTCACTAGTGGCCATGTGGTTTTCTAACACCACTCTACAAACAGCATGGATCTTTGTTCCAGCTCTATATCTTAGTTTGTCCACAAGAATGTCTGTTACCTACTTTGTATAGGCCTGGCACTGAAAGGAGAAATCAAAAATCAAAAGCTAATAACTGTATGAGTCACAGAAGCAGAACCACTATGAGTAGTATGAAAGAAGAAATTTATTATAAAAATTAGACCTTATCGATGGGGGAGGAACTGGGGAAGCAAACATTGGACAACAGGAGGTGTGCGCTGAGGGGTCAGGGGAAGGTCACTAATCAGCCCTGGCATTGGTGAATGAGAGCCTCTGGACAAATTCTGGAGCTTAGCAGGTCCAGTGGCTGGAGTCAGACCGTAGAGAGGAGCTGGTAGAGCTGTCATGGGAAGTTGTTGGCTCTTTGTGGCCATTACCTCTGTAAGTTTGTAGGGCAGCAACTTGTAGTGGGCCTGGGATTGCTGTTGGTCAGCAGGGGCTGAAGAGCTGAATGTGGAGGTGAGGAGAGTAAGGAGCAGCTGGCCCCATAGACAGCTCTGCATCTGTGTCTCGCCACCTCTAGCCAACAATGACCTTCAGAATGCAATGGGTGCTGCTTCCCTTCTGTCTCCCAAATCTCGTATAGTCTCGCCTTTGGCCAACTCTCACTATGAACCATGTAGGAAAGGAGATTCTGGAAAACTTCATTCCTGGCATACAAAATTGACCATAAAACAATCCAGCACACTATCTGACAGCATTTCTGATGCATATATTGACTGAATAAGAGGGTATCATCTTATCCTAGGGGGACAAGTCATTCATCTCTAAAAGAGATAGAAAACAGCACTGTTTATGAAGAATAAGATGCATCACTCCCCTGAATAATACATTATAGTCATTTAAGCATCTTGAGAATGCACGCACATGTGTAAAAAGTATAAGGCCTTATTTGTGTAGATGTACACACACACAATGTAGTAGATGTACACACACACAATCACAAAATACAATCTCCAGAAGTAACCAATAGAAGCTCACATGACTCTCATCCCCACAGGATGGCCTAGCAGAACCTGGAATGCAGGGAGCACCAGTACACACTGTTAGAAGTGGGGGACAGCTCTGCATGTGGCTCCTGAAGAGTGTTTACCCAGTGTGTAAATAGCGGATAAGGCAGAAAGGGGAAACAATATGTGGTGCCTAGACTGTTTGTCCCCATTACTTGCAGATGCCATATTTATAAATGTACCTACTTGCTAAAGTTTCTTTGTAACTCTCAAATCAATACTGGAGGTGCTTTTGCAATCGTTCACAGACATGCTTAGGGTGGTGAAAAATGTTACTAACTCAATGCACACCCCCTCAGTTGAAGTCAAACAAGGCGTCACTCTGGCTTCTTGTTTCAACTCTCAGACTGTAAACAAGTGTACTTTTCATGGTCTGTTTAGTGCCACATTTTTCACATTTTTGTGCTTTTTGTAGGTGATTTTGCTGCTTAAAGTGGCCCCCAAGTATAGTGTTGAGGTACTGTCTAGTGTCCCTAAGCATTATAAGGCTTTGATGTGCCTTTTGGAGAAGATACCTGTGCCAGGCATGAGTGATAGTGCTTTTGAAAAGGAGTTCAATGTTAATAAATCAACAATATATATTAAATAAGGTGTCTTTAAATAGAAACAAACATAAGATAAGGTCACGTATTGATCAGTTGATAAAAATGTTGTTATCAGAGACTCACAGGAACCTGTATTTCCCCTAGGAATACTGTTTCGGTATTCAGTAATGCAGTATTCAAGTATTCATGATGACTTCATAACTATTGCAAATAATGAGATTCAACAGTACATCTCTAAGTCAGGAAGGATGAATTACTTTCTGCTTCTCAAAAAGGCATAGATACAATGAGGAAAGGCAGATCCCAATCTGTCAGCCTTTTGTTGAGGCCTAAAATGATATTCTTAGTTTAGTGCTTTTCCAGCCCATTGCAATGCACATATCCCTGGGGTGATTGCCCTGTAAACTTTATCTGCAAATTACGCTTAAGTATGAATGAATCCCTGGTATTTTCCTGAGATCAGGTTATTATAGGGATGGCAGAGTAGAGAGTTTGAACTTGGCTAGTTGAAGCAGGTTCAGAAAAGATTCCACATGAATGGGGAGGGGTTGAAGCAAAAGCAACTTGAGGTCCACAGACAACATTTTGTTTTGTTTTTAGAAATTTCATATCTTAACCTTATTGAAGAATATGTTATTCCCTTCTATTCACCAGCAGATTCTAAGCTCCTTAAGAATCAGACATTAAAAGGTCTTGAATATTTGGAACTTTCCTACATGTTGTTGTTTTTAAGAAAATTATTTTTGAGCCAATATTTGCTTACATTATCTGCATAATATCTGTATATTTGTCACTCTTTTGCTCTAGGTCAGCCTTCTCTGATATCTGAATAGAACCTCTTTGGGATTACACAAAAAAGAATAGCCATAGGGAAAAAATGTGCTTCATATATTAAATGTATAATGTTTTGCTATTCACAGAAGAATATTGAGGAAAAGAGAGAAGACATATCAAATATGAGACATGGTTTCCTTTTTTCCTTTTTTCCTTTCCCAGTCCTTCTCTCCCATTCTACCATTAGTTTTCCTTTTTTCACTTTTTAAATAAATTTTTTATTTTTAATTTTTGTGTGTACATAGTAGGTGTATATATATATGGGCTACATAAGATGTTTTGATACAGGCATACAATGTGAAATAAGCACATCAGGGAAAATGGGGTATCCATCCCCTCAAGAATGTATCCTTTGTGTTACAAACAATCCAATTACACTCTTTATGTTATTGTAAAATGTACAATTAAATTATTATTAAGTATAGTCACCCTGTTGTGCTATCAAATACTAGGTCTTATTCATTCTTTCCATTTTTTTGTACCCATTAACCATCCTCACCTTCCCCTCATCCCCCACTACCCTTCCCAGCCTCTAGTAACCATCCCTCTACCCTCTATCTCCATGAGTTCAATTGTTTTGATTTTTAGATCTCACAAATGAATGAGAACATGTGATGTTTGTCTTTCTGTGCCTGTCTTATTTCACTTAACATAATGACCTCTAGTTCCAACCATGTTGTTACAAATGATTAGATTTCATTTTTTATGGCTGAGTAGTACTCCATTATGTGTATGTACTGCATTTTCTTTATCCATTCATCTGTTGATGGACACTTAGGTTGTGTCCAAATCTTAGCTAAATAATGCTGCAACAAACATGCAGATATCTCTTCGATATACTGGTTTCCTTTCTTTTGGTCATATACCCAGCAGTGGGATTGCTGGATTGTATGGTAGCTCAATTTTTAGTTCTTCTGAGGAACATCCTAACTGTTCTCCATAGTGGTTGTACTAATTTACATTTTCACCAACAGTGTATGAGGGTTCCCTTTTCTCCACATCATCTCCAGCGTTTGTTATTGCCTGTCTTTTGGATATAAGCCATTTTAACTGGGGTGAAATGATATCTCATTGTAATTTTGATCTGCATTTCTCTGATGATCAATGATGTTGAACACCTTTTCATATGCCTGATGGCCATTCATGTCTTTTTTTGAGACATGTCTATTCAAACCTTTTCCCCATCATTTAATTGGATTATTAGATTTTTTTTTCCTATAGAATCATTTGAGGTCCTTATATATTCTGGTTGTTAATCCCTTGTCAGATGGGTAGTTTGCAAATATTTTCTCTCATTCTGTGGGTTGTCTTTTTACTTTGTTGATTGCTTCCTTTGCTATTCAGAAGCTTTTTAACTTGATATGATCCCATTTGTCCATTTTTGTTTTGGTTGCCTGTGCTTGTGGGGTATTACTCAAGAAATTTTTGCCCAGACCAATGTCCTAGAGATTTTCCCCAGTGTTTTCCTGTAGTAGTTTCCACCATTTATTTTCTTCTGACATAACGATATTTCAAATCTTCCAATGTGCTGTATGGTCACTTATCTCTGGGTCTTGCAAAGCTGGCACCTTGTCATGACATATGATTTTCTATACCTTCCTTAACCTCTTAACTGCTCTTCATTTTTAGATCTCAACCTAGATCTCCCCTCATTAAACTTATGAGGCTCCCTAAGTTTTCATTAGGTGTGGCACTGTAAACTTCTCATAAAATATCCTCATGTAGCATCGTATGTTTCTTATAGACTAGCACTCCTCACATGGGATCAAAATGCTCTGCTTACTCTGAGTTCTCTACTGGGCTAAAGTCTCAAAGATTTGGGAAAGATTTATCTTGCTTAGCACTGTGAGCAGTAGTTGTGTGATAGGCATGGGATACATTATGGTTGAATAGGTAAATAGCTAGCGTGTCTCTTTCAATTTTGAGTCAGAAAAAAAGGAAAGATTTCATATGGGCTTTTCTAGCCCCCTGACAAGAACCTCTGAATGTTATCCACTGTTCCCATCCCTTGAGTCTATGTATGTTAATTTAAATATCATAGCTGTATTTTACGGACAGGTATAGCTTTGTAACAAACAATCTTAGTGGCGTACTGATATTTTTTGTGTTCATGTTAGCTGAGGAAGCTGTACTTTATGCTTTTATTCTGAGAGTTGGTTGTGGTGAATTTTTCCCTATGGTTCATTTTGTGACCCCAGTTAAAGGGTTAACAGTTATACAGGAGACTTCTGCTCATGGTAAACCATGCGAGCAACTCTCAAGCTGCTGCTTATGCCATGTGTACTAACGCCCTATTGGTTTAAACAGGGCAGGTGAAGAATGAGAACTATTCTATCCCTCTGGGTCAATGTTGACAAGTTTCCCTCTTCTGGAGGAAGGGCACAGATGAGGTTCTCCAGTATAACAATTTTGCTTTACATCTTGGGAAAGTATGAAATAGGGCATCCGATGTTTTGTAATAATATTGTAATAGTATAAGGAATTGGTGGGCCCTGTCCTCCATGAAAATTTGCAAGACATCTCCTCTCTGGGTAACTAAAATCTCCCTAAGCAGAGGCCTTCCATAGAAATAGTTATTAAAACACAAAAGCAATGAAGGACTGCTTTAAACTGAGAGCACCATCTGCAAATAGCTCACCAAACCATTTAATTCGGACGACTGGCATTTTATGAACATGAACCGTGGGTCTTCCCATGACCATGGCTATACCAATGGTGAGGTTTGGCAAAATGTTTTTGAGTTTTCCAGCAGGATTGATAGCATTAATTCCCATCAGGAAGACTTTCTCCTGTGGATTTTATTGTTTGTTTTTAAAATTTAAACCTTTTTTTTTAATCTGGAATTTACTTCTGGATGTGGTGCAAGCTAGGGTTTCAATTTTATTTTCTTCAAAATGTATAGACAGATGTGATAATACCATATATCTCTTTTCCTACTGAATTAAAATACTGACTTTATCCCATCTTATATTTTAATATATTTACTGAAGTATATTTCTGTGATCTGTATTACACTCTACCACTTTATTTGCACATCTCTGCCAATACTATATTATTTTAACTATGCTGGTTTTATAGTATGTTAATAGCTAAGATAAGCCCTCCCATATATTCTATAACCTTCTCTATAATAATTTTCCTGGTTGTTTAGACTTATATGTACTTTAATATCTATTATGTACTTAAAATTCCCATTGGGATTATAATTAATATTTCACTAAATTACGTATTGATTTTAAGTGAATGAGTCTTTGTGACACCAAGTATTTCCATTAAAAAATATGTATGTCTTATGAAAAAATGCTCATCATCACTGGTCATTAGAGAAATGCAAATCAAAACCACAATGAGATACCATCTCATGCCAGTTAGAATGGCAATCATTAAAAAGTCAGGAAACAACAGATGCTGGAGAGGTTGTGGAAAAATAGGAATGCTTTTACACTGTTGGTGGGAGTGTAAATTAGTTCAACCATTGTGGAAGACAGTGTGGCGATTCCTCAAGGATCTAGAACTAGAAATACCACTTGACCCAGCAATCCCATTACTGGGTATTATACCCAAAGGATTACAAATCATTCTATGATAAAGACACATATACACGTATGTTTATTGCAGCACTATTCACAATAGCAAAGACTTGGAACCAACCCAAATGTCCATCAATGGTAGACTGGATTAAGAAAATGTGGCGCATATACACCATGGAATACTATGCAGCCATAAAAAAGGATGAGTTCATGTCCTTCTCAGGGACATGGATGAAGCTGGAAACCATCATTCTCAGCAAACTATCACAAGATCAAGAAACCAAACACCGCATGTTCTCACTCATAAGTGGGAGTTGAACAACGAGAACACATGGACACAGGGAGGGGAACATCACACACTGGAGCCTGTGGGGGGCAGGGGCCTAGGGGAGGGATAATATTAGGAGAAATATCTAATGCAAGTGACGAGTTGATGGGTGCAGCAAACCACCATGGCACGCATATACCTATGTAACAAACCTGCATGTTCTGCACATGTAACCCAGAACTTAAAGTATATATGTATAAAAAGAATATGTATGTCTTCCTATTCAGATATTGTTTTATGCCTTTAGTAATAGATGTAAAAGATCAAGGTTTGACTTAGGACAGAGAGAAGGCCAGTGTGGCTGGAACAGAGAACCAGGGTGGAAAGAGGGGAGATGAATGACCATAACCTGGAGGTCACTGTCACTCTTCCACATGACGACTGAAGATTTATTATGTGTTAATGTTAGTGTTTATTTCTCAGAGGGCATTTTTAAAATCTCCCTTATTTTCAAGTTCTGGAGAAAGCCATACTGCGTATGTATTTATCACTTCAAAAGATGTTTTGTTTTTATAACTTGTTAAAGCACTTGTTAAATGTTACTTGAATAGAGACAAAAAATAGAATGGTGGTTTCCAGGGGCTAGGGAGAGAGGGAAATGGAGAGTTAATCTTTAATGGATACAGAGTTTTGGCTTGGGAAGATGAGAAAAGTTCTGGAGATGGTGGTGATGGTTGCACAACAGTGTGAATGTACTTAATGCCACTAAAGTGTATACTTTTAAAATTGTTACAATGGTAAATTTTATGTTATATACATTTTACCACAATGAAATAAAGCAAAAGCAGCATGCAATTAGCTGGAGAAGAACCACATCAACCTCTATATGGGGTGTGGAGGCAATATTTGTTTCTTATAGTTAATATATACATTTTTTTTTAACAAAACCAAGTGGGTCTGTAGAATACAGTTAATATTTTTAGGGAAATCATGATAGCTGCTACTATATTAATCTTCAAAGAGAAAAGGCAGAGACATTTTAAAAGCTACTGTTATTCAGTAGCTTACAAGATTTGTTTATTTCAGTTCTTTTGTATAAATAGAAAATGCACAAGTCTTTGAATAATAATTTATACTAAATGAGAATAAAGTCTATCTAAGAAAATACTTTTAAAGTATTACCATTGAAATGAAAATCAGCAATGAGAAGTTTCAAAGATTTCATTGATTTCTGATAATATATTCATAGATTTCAGTTGAAGAACTCTGACATTGACATGTTTCTTATGCTTGCTTTATGACACATCTTGGAAAATGCCAAAGTAGTGGGCACCATTTGCTTCTGGAACCTTTTATTTCCGTTCTGTATCCAGTCCCTATATTCTGGTATCCCTTTCCTTATCTTTCAAGTGTTTAGTGTCCTTGGTGCTACTTTGATCACTTTGGTCTGATATGCACCCTAGCATTCAGGAAAGGATGTGTGCTATGAGTTAGAAAGTCCTTTGTTTGAATCCTAGTTTGAATTTATATCCAGTTCTATGACCTTGTGCCAGTGAATTAACCTCTCTGAACCTTGGTTTCCTCATTCATGATATGAGGATGCTCCTCTCAGTTACCTTGCTGTTATTACAGTGTTGCTTTGAAAACACTAAACCAGTGCCTGACTTTTCTACAGTATGTGATGTGATCAATAAACGCTATTCTCATCTCTTTTCCTGCGCCTCCTCATCCAGCCCTGACTTCAAAGACTTGGGTAATTTATTTATCTCTCCTCCTTCTCCTCATTCTCAATCCAACTTCCATCAAAAATGCAATTTCCTCTGTGTGACTAATATTAACTACTTGTTTGTTGAAAAGCAATCTGGACTAAACTAATGCACAACAAGGGGGAAAATGACACCTTGTCTGCTAAACTACTTGCTGTGGTTGTTGCATATTAAAAGAAGGTGCTTATGAGCCTGACTGTATTTGTAAGTGCAGTAACTTCAGGTGTAATTCAGAGGAGATATTTTGGGGACATTATGGGAATGGAAAAAAAACAATTATTGCTCATTTTGAGAATTTTATATTTTGTTTAAAATTTTTAGTTAAAGATTTTGGGGTATAATTTCTCTGATAGGTGGTTAGCTGTGTCATAGGTCATGCCACTAAAACTGTAGGGTGGGTGGTTACTGTAGGGTTAGTAAATAATAACAGGTGAATATAAAAAGGTATCTAGAAACATTGGGTAGCTGGATATTTGATGGGAAGAAGAAGCTTGGAGCAACTTCATGGAAAGAAGGAAGCAGGTCTTTCATCAAAGAGCATCAGAAGAAGATGAGAAGAGCAAGAAGGAGAAAGGAGACCCATGGCAGCCTCCATTGATCAGGAAGAGTAAAAATGTTTTTGCAAGGATTAGGAGGTAACAGCGCAGTTGGGAGAAAAGGGCTTGTAAAATTCATGGCCCTGTTATGGCCATGGCTCTTGCTTATCTTTCTGAGAACAAAAACATGGGTCTCTTCCTCAGTTTGTTCTTGGGGCCCACAGAGTCCAGAGGTCACTTTGCTGCCTTTTGGCTCCATACTTCAAGAAGTGTTTTCTTATGATACTGTCAGCTCAGTCCGCATTTTGGATAGATTTCCCAAATCTCACAGTACTGGAGTGGAGAGTTTCCCTTTTTGTCTGGTTTTCAGTATCCCGTTTAAATGAAGATAGATAAAATCAAACATGTAGCATGTTCTTTTCAGTTGCCGAACAGAGAAAAGTATAATTCAAAATAGAACAAATATATTATTTACTACATAATGTGTTTCCAAGAAAATGGTGCTAAATGGGTGGTCTTGTCGTTACCAGACTTTATCACTCACATTATGCAAACATGGAAAATAGCAGTGAGCAAAGGGACAAATGTGAATTTAGAGGAAAATGTATTTGCTTCAATAATGAGCTCTTTCCTCCCAGTTGAATTTACTACAAGTAGCTCTAACTGAAAAAAAAAATGCAAACTTATTATTACTCTTTGGTTGTCCATTCAATGATGACTCAAAGTCATCCTTGACAATTTGATCTTGCAAAATAAGTGACTACTGTGGAGGTCCTATACATGGACCATTTCATGCATACTTTCATTTTCTAAACTTCAATATCAATAAAAAGCATCCAGAGCCAGTGGTTTTTAAGGTTTCAAGAATAATCACATCTTTGACTGTGAGCGTTATAATCCCAATGTGAATTATTTTTTTCTTCAATGATATGACTTTTTTTTTTAGTATTTACTTCCAATAATAATTATAAAACTTATGGAATTTTTTTCACTTCCTTCCACAAAAAAGGTGAAAATGAAGAGGCTAGGGAACCACATATGTTTATTATTTCTTTTCTTTCTTGGAATTGTGTTATCTGAAGATGGTTGGCTATACTGAACTCAAATCACTAAATACTAAATTCCTGCCAATCGTGTGCAGGACAAAGTTGTGGAGGTTGGGGGAGTTTCATGGACATATAGACAATATGTCCTCTGGTCCAAGCTGTTTATGATCAGTGTTAAATCAGAAATCCATAGAACAGGATACTAAAACACCAACTTTTCTTCTTAAAAGTATGCTTTACTCATTTAGTTTTCCAGTATTTATAAAGTAGGATTATTCTTATCCCCATTTTATAGATAGAAAGCTGAGGCTCAGGGAGGTTGAGCTAGTTAGTGGCACAGCTGAGGTTTAAATCCAAGGCATAAACCCAAGGTTAATGCTCCAGTTCTCTAGTCTGAGCTTTTAATCACTCTGCAACACAGCCTTGCCAAAAGAGGCAAACTCTAATACAACAATAATGATGAGAACAAAAAAACAAAAGAAGACAAAAACTGAGATATAATCAGTGTTTTATCCTGAGATGAGCTGGGAATCAGCACACTTTCAATTGAATCTCATGGCCTTTAGAATGTTAGTACAGGGAGAAATAAAAAATACCATCTAGTCCAGTTGTTCCATTGCTGGGCACTTGAATAACTGTTTATCAAGGAATGGACTTTACATATGAGACAACCATGTTCCAGAATATAAATGATGTGTCCAGGGTCATAATTTAATTAAATTATAGTTTTGTAAGGGATCTGAGAAATGTTCTAGAAATTCTCCCAAACAAAGCTGGAACACAGTCTCTCCATGAAATTCTTTCAGAGACTAGGCTATCCTTTTCATAAAAGTTAATTTCTCAAGAACAATGACACAGTTATGCATTGGGTGCTGTAGGAAAAGAGAACATACAGAGCGGTGGTCCTTTAGCCATATTAACCAACTATAGTAATCCTTATGAATCATTATTCCCATTTTACCATTGAGAAAGTTTAGGTTCAAGAAGTCCCCACAGTTACTCAGTTGTGGTGCAGGATGATCTGACAGCAAACCCAATGTTCATTCTCCTATACCACTCTTCCTTTCATTAAGAAATGTTCCTTTTCTAATGAAGATCAAACAATGATTGTAGCAGAACTGCTGGTGCCCTACCCGGATCCTCTTTACCTAGCCAGAGGGCCCATCACCCAACTGCTGTGAGTGTTGCCTAATGTCCATAGCTGCCCCTTTCTCCAGAGAATTGCCAGCCCTAACAGGAAGCTCAAAGCTTGGGAGATTATGTCTTTGCCCTTCCCAAGGGCAGCCAATGACAGGCAACGTGGGGTACAAAATATCAGTCCCTTTTCCTCAAGGTGGGACAAATCTGTAATGCCGTTAATGCTCCAGAGTCTTCTGTGGATCAGGACAAGCATAGGCTTTATCTGAAAACAGATTGATGCTCATCTTTCTCCTTCCCCATCTGGCTTCACTTAGTTTCTTTCAATTCCTCCACCCCCACCAAGAACATACCCTTAAAAAATCACATTCATCCAAAGATTCAAAGATTAGCCACATTTGATGGAAACTTGCCAGAATGTTTATGACTTGCCTTCCTTCCTGAACAGCATACCCAAAACAGTCTTCCCATTGCTCGAAGTAATATTGTGACATCCTCAAAGAAAACGTAAGTGCACTGGGGAGTTTGTTTTGTGCTGAGTGACTTTACCTTGCTTAGCTCTCTCCTTCAGTGGCAATTTCTCAAGGCTTTGAAGTCCAGCATCCCTGGACTACAAAACCTAATGTCTGATACTTTTCTTTTAACCCAAACATTTAACATCTTTGAAATTGCGGTGTGTTATATATTTGTTGTTAGTCTAGATAGAATTCAAACTTTTCAACAGAGGAATTGTCTTTGTTTCTGCTCATGATCTGGAGCACTACTAACCTGACAACTCTTTAAATTAAATTCTCATGTTTTTACTTTTTAAAACCATGATGAATTCAGTCTGCGAATTTACTTGTTTGAATACCAGTTTGTGGTTCAAATCTCAGGGGAGATTTTTTTCCCTTCCTCTAATTAGAGGAAAGATTGAGGCATGCAGTTTTTTTTTCTGTTCTTTTCTACGTGGTAGCTTTATTTCTTCTTTATCCTTGCACTGAAGGTGTAGCCATTTTCTACCCTAAGTTTTACACAGTGGTCTCCTAATAAACTCCCCACATTTGCGGTATTTTTTACTTTCTATGTCATACACAAAATAATGGGCATCTTTCAATCAACGGCATAAAAGCTTGATAAAATACACAAATAATCTTAATTATCACCAGATAAATTAGCATTGTGGAGTCATTGGTGATCTTGACAAGTTTCGTTTCTGTGCAGTCGTGTGGATGAAAGCCTCATGAGAATGGACTTAAGAGAGAGTGGAAGTCAGTACAGACAACTCATCTAAAGAGTCTGCTACAAAGGGAGCACAAAATGAGGCAGTAGGTGGGGAAGTAAGTGGACCAAGGAAGAGGGTTCTCTTAGAGAGGTAACACTGTATTTGTGTGCTGCAGGGGCTGATCCCATAGAGAGGGAGATGAATTGCTGAAACTAGGTCCTGGAGTATGCAAAAGGGCATGAAATCCAGTGCATATCTTGAGGGGCTGGCTTTACACAGAACAATGGACGGTTCATCAATGGTAACAGGCAGGTCAGCAGAGTATGCAAATACAGCGGTCAGAGAATCTGGGGAAGTCCTTTTCTGATTCCTTCCACATTCCCGATGAAGCTGAAAGCAAGGTTAGCAGAACTGAAGACAGGGAAAATGTTTTGAAGGTTTGCAGAGAGAAGAGGGAATATGTAATATTCATCAAGGAGAGTGAGAGGGTGAATGGGGCAGGCAAGCAGAGTATGATTGCTGGCAGCACTAAGGCACATTTGAAGTTTTGGTTCTGAATTGACGGGTCTGAGAAAGACCAGTCAATATGGTCTGTAATTTTCTTCAGGCATGGAGTAGGCAGAGAGGTGAATTTAACTGGGACTGTGTTTTGCAATGCTGAGTGTACTGAATGTGCTGAGAAACAGGAAACTGAGGAAGTATGCAAAGGAGTGACTACAGGGATGGTTCATGGACTTTAACCTGGAAAAAGAGAAATGAGGGGCTATAAATGGGTTGAAATGATAGAAAGATCAATGAATTTGAGCTCTTGGTGGCAATAAAGTTCCAATAATACTGCGACTGTACTGGTATTAGAACATTTGAGATAGAGAGATAGGAGGTGGTGATCAGAGAGGAGGATTCAAGAGGTTGAGAATATGACAGGTTGGTAGTAATTGATGATAAAGCCCATGGTGTAACCAGGTGTAACCAGGGGCACGAGGGACTAAAGTAAGCTGGAGAACTATCTTGTAAAATACAAGTTCAAGAGTCCTGGAGGGCAGTGTGTTGGAAAGTTTATCTCTCTGTCTATCTACCTATTCTCTCTCTCTCTGTCTGTCTCTGTCTCTCTGTCTCTCTCTCTCTGTCTGTCTCTGTCTCTCTCTCTCTCTCTAACTAGCTAGCTCTAAGAATTAAGACAGAAGTAGTTGGAGATGGTCACAGTAAGAAAGGAGGTAAAAATGACAGGGAGTGACCTATGGAGCTTACATTCCTAGAGGGATAGATAATAATGATCATACTGAAAAAGTAAATTAGATGGACTGATGGAAGGTGAGGTGCATTGGATATGATGAGACACTGGGATGAGTTACACCAGTAAATAGGGTAGTCAGTGGAGGCTTCATTGAGATGATAACATCTGAGGAGAGATTTAAATGAGATGATGGAGTTGATCAGCTAACTATCGGGGGGAAGAGCATTCCGAGGGAACAGCCAGTGCAAAGCCCCTGAGGTGGCAGTATGCCTGGCATATCTGAGGAGGAGCAGGGAGGCCAGTGTGAGTAGAATGGAAAGAATGGTGTGAGCATTACTACCCATAGTAGTAGTGCTACCTATGTGGTGGAAATGAGAATGCAAGGGTGGATTACATAAAAATTTAGATTTCACTTTGAGTGATATGATAACCACTGGAAATTTAGAGCAAAGAAGTGACCTAATCTGACTTCTGACTGCTGCATTGAGAATAGACTATGTGGCAGGTGGCAACAAGAATGGAAGATTAAAGCATCTAAAAGGACTGGGAGAATGGAAATTGGGAGAGGAATTGTAAAAGCTTCAGATTCTGAAGAGAGCTGTTAGTGCATTGTACATCTCTGTTACCTACAACCTACTCCCTAGAAAAGGAAGAGAAGGGGGATGTTTTTACCTTCAGCCCAAGTCAAAAGAGGACCTTAAGGAGACCGCTCAGATCTTAATAGGTAGCTCCTGTAATTTGGTGTTGCGTGTACAGTAGACTGGTGCTTGGCTCTCACCTGAACCATCTAAGGGCTGGAAGCAGTGACTGGCTGGAGTCTTGTGGAAAAGTGAAGGAGAGATGCTGAACTGGGAATCAGCCTGCACTTCTAGGGTTTGCTGGTGTTAAGGACACATGGGTGTTTATCATGTACCAAATGGACCATGCTTGCAAGAGAGCTGGAGTAGAGTTGTCTCAGGCCCTGCCTCAAGGACTGCCAAGAAGGACAGAAGCTAGGAAGTGAGCCATTGGATTGCTAAGGGATATGAAAGGGACTCTAAGTTGTAACTTGAACCAGAAATGTATTCGCCCCATCAAGGAAACTGTAGATAAGAGATTTACAGTGATTTTGATAAGGGATTCTGTAAGAATTCCACAACATTGTGCATGTACGTATGCGAGAGGTTTTACAACAGTAGCAGTCAATTAAGAGCTGCATGGATCCTCTCAACCACTTCTCTCTATGCCTTAATCAGTATCTGGAAAGGACAGAGACCATAGTTAGCAAGCTGGAGAGGATGGTCAAACAACAACAACAACAACAACAACAAACCTTAAAAGGGGAAAGAGTAAAAAAAAAAGCCAACAATATGTCTTCTATGACTGCAGACATATGGCTTGCAACATAAAGTTGAGGGAGATGCCCAACTTGAAAGCAAATTTGGAGTATTGACTTCTACAAGTAATTGGACATCGCTAGTACTACACAGAGACTACTTATATTTTCTGAGAGCAACTTGAAAATTCATGGAGTTGTTTTCATACAAATGTGGGGGAAAAACTAGTCCTGTTAAGCAAATTTAAAGGTCAAATAAAGTGTTTCTCAACTTCAGCACTACTGACATTTTGACCAGAGTATTCTTTTGTTGCGGGAGCTGTCTGTGCATTATAGGATATGTAGCAGCATCCCTGGTTTCTATGTACTAGATGCTGGTAGCTCTTGCCTCCAGTTATAACAACCAAACCCGTCTCCATACACTGCCAAGTGTCCTTTGTGGGGCAAAATGAACTCTGTTGAGAATTGTTGAATGAATGGGAGACAAAAATAATACTGCCTCAGGATTATATGCTTGTTGTTACACCAGCTAAAATTGCCTGGAAAAGCCCTCTTTTCTCCTTGGTTTCCTTGGGCTCCTGCTAAGATGCTTGACCCCTCTCTTTTTAGATGCTCTTTTCACCTCTTCTCCGATCTGTTCTCCCCTCTCCCAGCTCCCCCAACCCCTGCCACTTCCTCTGAGGGGTATCCCCAGAAACTCAGATTTTTCTCTTATTTTATTATGCAAAGCAATTCCGTTCTCACTTTGTCTCTTAGGAGCCCAGGAGGTTGGGGTAGTGCTTGTGTGCATGTGTGTGTGCATGAGCACATGTGCGCATTTGTGTGTGTGATGTGGAGATGTGTGATGGTCATGTTATTGTCTTTAATTCAAAATACTTCATCAAGTTATTTTCTTAAACAGAGAGCCATATTTACGGGAAAGCAATCCTCCAGCAGAAGCCACTGCAAATATTAGAAATTTTAAATAGCAAATCCCCCTCTGGCAACCCCATCCCCCAGGCACACACAGAAATTTTGGAAAATGAGAGGGTAAATTCCAGAAAAGGGGCCCGATGCCCGGCTTTTAGAGGCATTGTCCAGAAATGTTTTACATAGCCAATTAAAACTTTTACCTCTTATTGATAAAATATGTATATCAACCAGACATGAAGGGATGCGAGCTTTCCAAAGTACAAATCAGTGGATTAAAAGTAGCCAGTCAAATTAAATCCTGTTAGATATATTACTATCTTATGCTGATGAACAGCACAGTTTTTACAATCCCACCTCATTTTGATTTCTGCCAATAAGAAAACAAAGGAAAATATTTAACAAGTATGTGGCATTAAAAATAACAGGCATTTTGGGGGCAGGGTTTTGTGGGTTTTTCTAAAACCACTTTTTGAGTACTTATTGAGAGACATTTGTTTCAGCTGCCCTCTTTGTTTCATTAGAAATTTGTCTATGGATAACATGAAGAAATATCTTAGGCAAACTCTCATCTAAAGACCAGGAAAAACCCCTGTTTCTTAGGCTTTCATTGAAATAATATTAATAATTTCATTTTACATGCTGATATTATGAGTCATACTTGCTTTAAAATGTACAAACTATCCTTTTTATATTTTTCAGGGACTTTTTCATCCTCTGATTCTTCCTTTCATCCTCTGAGACAAAAAAAATAAAATAAAAACCTCAAAGAAATGTCGTTCAAACTCCAGGCTAGTACATTATGCTGAAGTTTATTTTGAATGTCTTCAATCAAAAGTATTTTTATTTTAATCATACAACCCATTCTTTTTCTTATAGCAGTAGGTTTTAACCATCATAAAAAATGTTGTCTACTTGATTACTGTCTACTCATTTTTAAGGATTTTTTTTTTTGTGGTTGAATTGAATGGTCAGCCATGTGGCAAAAACACATTGGTATGTGTGTATGTGAGTATATATCTCCATCTATCTATCTATCTATATAGATATATATATATCTCTATCTATCTATCTATCTATATAGATATATATATATATCTCTATCTATCTATCTATATATATCTATCTCCATCTACCTATATAGATATATATATAGATATATATATAGATATATATAGATATATATAGATATAGATATAGATAGATAGATCTATATATTGGGGGGAGATGTGGATGTGTACACCCATACATGTGCATGTTGTTGTTTTATAACTTGTTCACTCCTTTTTGACTTCACTAGTCTAAAATGCAAACAATTATACTCTAGAATCTTGTCCCAAAGTATAGCAATGCATAGTTAGATGTAAACTGGGCTCATACCTCCCAGGAAGTCTCATCTGCCCCCCTTTCCCCATCCCTAAATTCTTTGGAAATAAAATTTAAAAATTTCTACTTATCAGAATATACTTTAAATAAAATATAAAAGACGAAATTAAAACTGGTTAAGATAATTGCCACACATATCGTGGATAAAGGATTGATATCCAGTATATGTGAAGAACTTCTATAAATCAATATGAAAAAGACAAATAACTTAGTGAAAAAATTGGTTAAGAACACAAATGGGCATTTTACAGAAAAGGAAACACATATGGTGAATAAACATACAAAAAGATGTTCAACCTCATGAACAATCAGATTGATACAAATCAAGGCTAGCTTTCATTATTTTTGAACTTTATATATTTTACAAATGTGTGATATAATTACACACATATTTACAACAAGGGATGGATAAATACAATATTCTAAATTATGTTTATTCAGAGAGGAGGCAGAGTTATAAAATTTGGGAGGAATGCACAGTTAGATGTAAATTATTTGTGACATTCTAGCTTTTAGGTCCGTTAGTGGGCTCATTTGTGCTCATTACACCACTTCAAAAAATAGATGATAGCTAGATAGCTAGATAGATAGTAAGCTATGTTTGGACCAAAGATTTTGGTGAATTATAAGCCAAGGATAATGATGATTTTAATTCTGTGCAACTGGGGTACTTAAAAGGGACTGTGTGGTGGGGGTGAGTTGTGGAGGAAAACGTTTTTAAAGACAGTTTCAAAAATTTAAACTGTTAGAGGGCTTGTGAACTAAAGGAGCTTATATTGGTCAGGATGGGAAAGGTTATGCTGCAATAACAAATTAACCTCAAATCCCAGTGATCTACTGCAACAAAGGATTATTCCTTACGTTCACAGTTGCCCATTGTGAATCTAGACTCATAGGGACTCAGGTTAGTGGAGACTCTACTATCTCATAGCTGCACTGTCTAAAACACTCTGATTCCCTGATTATCACAACAGGGAGAGAAAGCCCTGGAAGGTTTCAAACATGAAATTAAATGCTTCAGTTTGAAAGTGATCCATGTTATTTTTGCTCACAGTCCATGATTACAACTAGTCTTATAACCATGATGTAACTGCAAGTATAATTCTCTAGTATGCCCAGAAGGAAAGAAGAGCTAAATTTATGTAAGCACTAGAAGTTTTTACCACAGAGCTGCTTTCAACAGAGACACAATGACAATGCTTTCATGTCTAGATGACAAAGTATAACAGACTGGGGTGGGGAACATATTCTGTACTTCTGCATAGGATAGCTCCTATGCATTGAGGGGCCCTAGAGAACCTAGCTTAGCTGTGCACCCTAGAGAGTTTTAAACTTCAGATATCTACAAAACATACCTACAGGAATTTCCAGGAATACTTGGGCTAGGAATTGAACTAAAGAGGATGAAGGTTTTGCATTCACCTCTGCAAACAAGAATCAGAGACAATTGAGGATTATTACTTTAAAAAAACTTTTAAGTTCAGGGGTACATGTGCAGGGTGTGCAGATTTGTTATATAGATAAACATATGTCATAGGGGTTTAGATTATATCATCACCCAGGTATTAAGCCTAGTATCCATTAGTTATTTTTCCTGATCCTCTCCCTCCTCCCACCCTCCACCCTCTGGTAGGCCCCAGTGTGTTGTTCCCCTCTATGTGTCCATGTGTTCTCATCATTTAGCTCCCACTTATAAGTGAGAACATGCAGTATTTGGTTTTCTGTTCCTTCATTAGTTTGCAGAGGATAATGGCCTCCAGCTCCATCCATGTCCCTGCAAAGGACATGATCTCATTCCTTTTTATGACTGCATAGTATTCCATCATATATTTGTACCACATTTTCTTTATCCAGCCTACTGTTGATGGGCATTTAGATTGATTCCATATCTTTGGTATTGTGAATAATGCTGCAATGAACATATGCATACATGTGTCTTTGTAATAGAATGGTTTATATTCCTTTAGGTATATACTTGGTAATGGGATTGCTGAGTTGAATGGCATTTCTGTCTCTAGGTCTTCGAGGAATTGCCACACTGTCTTCCACAATGGTTGAACTCCCACCAGCAGTGTAAAAATGTTCCTTTTTCTCCACAACTTCGCCAGCATCTGGTATTTTTAACAATTGCCTTTTAATAGGCTTTTTAGTAATAGCCATTCTGACCGATGTGAGATGGTATCTCATTGTTGTTTTGATTTGCATTTCTCTAATGATCAGTGATAATGAGCTTTTTTCATGTTTGTTGGGCACATGAATGTCTTCTTTTGAGAAGTGTCTGTTCATATCCTTTGCACACTTTTTAATGGAGTTTTTTTTTTTCTCGTAAATTTGTTTAAGTTCCTTATAGATACTGGATATTAGATCTTTGCAGATGCATAGTTTGCAAAAATTTTCTCCCATTCTGTAGGTTGTCTGTTTACTCTGTTGATAGTTTCTTTTGCCGTGCAGAAGCTCTTTAGTGTAATTAGTTCCCATTTGTCAGTTTTTGCTTTGGTTGCAGTTGCTTTTAACATCTTCATCATGAAATCTTTGCCTGGGCCTATGTCCTGAATGGTATTGCCTAGGGTTTTTTTTTTAGTTTGGGTTTCACATTTAAGTCTTCAATCCATCTTGAGTTGATTTTTGTATGTGGTGTAAGGAAGGAGTCCACTTTCAACTTTTTGCATACAGCTAACCAGTTAGAGGATTATTATTACTAATGTAAGCACATTTGCATCACCGATGAGTAAAACTCGGGTAAACACCTGTTAAATTCAGAACATTGCAAGTTATCTGGGTGCTAGTGTTTGCTTTGGCTCACATTTCCCTTATCTTGCCCCAGGAACAAATGTTAGACCTACCTTTAATGTCACCAGCGTGTCTGTGCAATCCCTGAAACTTTTAGGGGGCTAAGTTGAAGCGGTACCAGGAATTCATTGTGAAATCAGGACTCCTTTATCTTGCTCATTTTCTTTTTTTCAGAGATCCTCTGACATTTTAGTAATTGCCATACTACTTTCTTTAAGCATGCTTAGAGTTGGACATGAGTTATAAAGTATATTCTGGCAGGAGTCTCTCGCCATCAAAGTATCCTATGTGAGATACTTATTTGGCTTCTCTCTGGGTGTACTGATGTGAAAATCTTATTCATCAGTTCTCTCCCTGCCTCTTTGGCAACTGGCTCCTGGGCAGAGCATAAGCTATGCTCACATGTGAGCCAACTCGGAACGTAAATAGTAAGATAGATTCCTCAGTGAGTCTTCTGCAACTTAACCCCTAGAGTCACCCAATACAGGCCAGTCATTTTTTCTCTCCCCCTTTCTACAGACTCTGGGATTCCTGTTTTTTTGTTTGTTTGTTTTCTTGCAGCCACAGCATATTCTGCATTGAGAGGAGTTCTGCAGAGTGGGATGCTGTCCTCCAGATCTTTTCAAGGAAAACACAAGAATAAAACTCCCACCTAAGGGATATACAGCAAATTCCTTCAGGAAAAGAGACCAGAGATAAGAAAAATAGCAAATATTGGGAAGTTAAAAAAATGGATGATTTATCAGTCAGTTTTTATTTAGAGAAATAGAACCACTAGCGGATTATATACATATTATATATAAAATTTTCATGTAAAATATGTATATATGTATAGATACATACAAAATGTCCATATACATTTATAAATTTCTCTCTCTCTCTCTCTCTCTCTCACACACACACACACACACACACACAGCCATATATATATGTAAGGGATTTATTGCAGAGATCTGACTTGACACAATCATGAGAGTTGGTTCAGTTTTTTTTTTAAGGCTGCTGTTTTTACCTCTGATGTTGGAGCCTGACGCCTGCAGGTGGTTGGGAAGGAAAGATGGATACGAGTGTGGGGAGATCACTAGCAGGCTGGAACCAACAGGCATGAGGTGGAACCTCAAAAGGACAGAGGGAGATGCATGTCAGTTCTTGTCGCTGACCTTGGTGGTGTGGGTGTCCTGAAAATGCTGGAGTCCTTCATCACAGAGCTAAACACACACATTTGGCCCAAGTCAGAGAAGCTGGACAAGGACCCAGGGGAAAGTGGAGAAGTCACAGTTAATGCAATGGATTAGCTGCTCAGAGACAATGTGTGTAAACTATGAAATGGCTACTGCTTCTCTTCTGCTTCCCACCTCTCCTGAGACTCTCATGGCCCACCTTAAACAGAAACATGCAGGGAAGGGCAGTCTAGAAACGCAGTTCAGTCTAGTCAAGTTGACATATTACAATACCACAGATGCATTCCTTGATATGAAATCTCTGGCTTTATTGATGGAAAGTGCCAGAAGCAACCATGCCCTCAGGATCTCTTTTATTTCCCCTGGAAAACCTCAGAAAACATCCTTGAGCTTCTAGATCACCTAGGTTTTTTCTTTTGTAGGATTGTACTCTCATGTCTGAAAGCATGGTTGGAATTGCACAATAGGGTATTCCTGTAGCTTAGAACTGGTGATGCCCTTCTAGTTGGCCCTCTGTCACATATAAGAAAGATCACCTTTAGTTCAGGTTAGCTCAGCTAACAATTTATTGAGCTTGTCTGTGTGCCAGGCACTATGCTGGATGCTATGGGAGATGATGACAAACTAGGTCCTTGAAGAACGTCCTGTCTAGAGGGAGAGATAGACACATAAACAGAAATAGCCATGCAATATGGACAATGGCAAAATAAAAGAACACAGGGTGTGCTATAGGAATGTGGAGAAGGGGCAATCCAGGGCTTGAGGTTGTCTTAAAGGATGAGTAGGAGTTAGCTAGGCAAAGAAAAGTGCAAAGTGCCTAGCAGGCCAAGAGATGTCATAAACAAAAGCCTTGAGGTTTGAATCAATATGTATATGATGGAAATTCTCAGAAATTAAAGTACTACAAAAGCACAAAGTGGGTAATGAGGAGTGGCAGAAGACAAAGCCAAGTCATGGGAACTGCATCTGCTACACTAAGGAGCTTGGACTTTATTATTAGGAGATGTTAAGGAATTATACCTGTATCAGTGAATGGTATGTTCAACAGGAAATCTTACTGCAATAGTTGAAACAGAAAAGTTAATTGGTTTTCTGCAACAAAAAGCCTGGGAGTAGGAAACCTGGATTTGCTAAGACAGCAAAACCATATTATTAATTATGTGGGCTCTTTCATTTCCCTGCTTTGAAATCCTTAGTATCATCCTCATTGCCCCAGGATGGCTGTGGCTGCACTTCTGTGGTTCATATTCACATTCTGGAAGGTCTAAAAAGGGAAAGGAGACAGGGCATGACCCTTTGGAGAGACTCTACCTTTGTATTAGGGAAGAGAATCCCTCCCCATGGCTTCTGGCTACAACTCATTGGCCAGAACTTTGTCAGATGGCCTCACCTAGCTACTGGGAAGCTTGCACATGGGAGATTTCTGGAGTCCTAATTCTTGCCTTCACTCTTTCTCTTGCTGCATCATATGCTTTACCCTGAAGTAAAAGCCTTACATGACTATGCTCTGTTAACTCTGGTGAATCCTTTCAAATATCTGAAGTCGGGGGATATTTGCAAAATCTGAAGTCCACACACACACAGCCCCCCTCGCCAAAGATAACTCTTATGACCAGGGTGATTGTATTTCTGAACTTTGCCTTTTTCACTGAAAAATTTACTTTCAAGATAATTCCATGTCAGGACATATTCTTGTGTCTCTTTTTTAAGGACCTGGCCTGCCATCACCTCTCTGACTTCGTCTCCTTCTACTTCATCTCCCTTTCTCATTCTACGCCAGTCACCTTGAGACCGTTATCATACTGAAACACACCCAGCATGCTCCAGCCTCGTGTTTTGGCATTTTCTGTCTCCTCTATTTAGAGCTCTCTCTTTTAGTTATCTACAGGGCTCCATTCCGCCCTTCTAGAAAGTCAGAAAGACCTTTCCAGACTGCACCTTCTAAAATGCAAACTTGCCCCTGTCACTTTTATTTCCCTTACCTTTTTTTTCTGTCTCCCCAGACTAGAATATAAGCTGTATAAAAGGACATTTCGTCCACACCTAGAATAGTGCCTGGCACATAATAGATGCGTAATAAATGATTGTTGAAGGGATAAACAGATAGAGAAGTGCAACTTCAGCTGAGGTAGGAGGAGCAAACAACTCTTTTGTTTCCTGGAAAAGACTTCAAGAAAAAAAGCAGAATATTAAGAGAGACTAGAGTTAGGTGAAAAAGAAATGTGGCAAGCCAGGAAGGAGAGGAGATGGTTCAAGGTATGAGGTATTGAATCCCCCCAGGAGAGGGCTTAGAGCAGTAAACAGAGCTTTGTGTTGAATGTAAGCTGACAGGTTGAATCAACTCCTAATTGGGGTTTCCTTGGGTTTACTGAACATCTCAGTATATTTCTAATTAGTCAGAAATGTTGTTAATGATGTGTGTGTACGTTGCATTGGCTTTTCTTAGATTGAACATTAGATTTGATTATGAATTTGATCTTTCCTTTAAAATAACCCCTATGCATGTAGCCTGAAAATTGATTTTGTAATGGGAGTCCCTGCTGAAAAGGAGGATGGAGAAACTTAGGTCAATACAGACCATTGTGTTACCTGTTATTCACAAAGGGACTCTTTCTCATCTTATGCTAGGAGGGGAGTGTGTGTGTGTGTATGTGTGTGTGTGTGTGTGTGTGTGTGTGTGTTTATTGAGGAGAAATGTGTTGAGAATGAAGAAAGTAAAACATACATAAAATATGTAAAAGCATATAACAATTAGCACACTGTCTTATAGGTAAAAGCTACAATTTTACAGAAAGGCAATCTTGCACTTTAAAATGTCAGATACATTTCAACAGGACAGAATCAATACACAATTGTAAAATAGCTTATCTCCAGGTTCTCAGAGTTCTTAAGGTGACCTGATAAGGTCAGACAGGGAATGAAGGAAGTTATTAAAATAATTTCCACCAAATATCAGACGCCTCTTTGGAAGCGTTGTTCTGTTTTGCTTGGGCAGAAATATTTTTGTTTTGCTTCTTTGCTCATTTATTTAAACTTACTTGTCTTTGGATTGGTAGTAAATGCACTGAAACATACCCAGCATGCTCTAGCCTCATGTTTTGGCATTTTCTGTCTCCTCTATTTAGAGCTCCAAATATGATGGAAAATTCAAAATGTACAAAATAATAGAGCAAAAAGGCAAACTCCTTAGCACAATCCCTCCAACCACACACACACAGCCCCCCTCACCAAAGCTAACCCTTATGACCAGGGTGAATATATTTCTGAACTTTGTCTTTTTCACTGAATAATTTACTTTCGAGATAATTCCATGTCAGAACATATTATTGTGTCTCTATTTTAAGGATTGCATAGAAGATTATGAATTTTAGAAAGTTTTTCTTTCCTCACCTCTGGAAGAGGTCAATGAAGATGGAACCATCAATAGGAAGAATTAAGATCTCACAGGGAGAGATGTTTAAGTGTGTGACCTTCTTGGAAGCCTTCCAAACTCCTTCCAGAAATAGGATTGCCAGATAAAATATAGACACTCCATTAAATTGCAATTTCCGATAAACAATGAATATTTTTTATTATAAGTATGTGTCATGCAATATTTGGGAAATACTTATACAAAAAATTACTTGTTCATCTGAAATTCGATGAGACATACTTATACTAAACAATGATTTGTTTATCTGAAATTCAAATTTGACTGGGTATCCTGTATTTTAATTTGCTCAATTTGGCAACCCTATCTGGAAATCACTCATCTATTCATTTGTGAATAGAGCTGATCTTAACCTCAAACTCCACAATGAAGAGTTGGTGTCTGTTAAAGCAGGAAAATATTGCTCCTTAAATAACATGAGGATGAAAACAACCTCAAACTTTACGCTTCAATATTTCTCTTAATTGCTTCTCATAATCCACAAGAAAATAATGCCTTCTGTAAGTATTTTAGATAATGCTTTGGACTAAGACTGTTTAGCATATTGTCCTCAGCAATAAAAATTGTAATGTATTTTAGATGTATCTAAAATATTATAATCATACATTTGAACTTTGAGATGAATTAAATTTCAGGGCAACTTTACTGCTATTGCTTATGTAACTTTTTCAAAATGAAGCATTGCTGTTAAATAAATTAAGTCAGCTTGTAATTAAGCCAAGCTAAACGTCTAATTCAAAAGTTAAATATCAACTGTGTAAAATTCATATTTTGTTTTCTTATGAAGCTCTTGGGGAATTTAAAATCAGTGCAATGTGATGCATAATGGACTATCTTTAGCTTGTTTTCCCCAGACTCAAATAGAGCACAGTCTTCTCTAATGTCACCAGCTCTGGTTTCTCACTTTATTCCTACTCATGGGTGTCTTCCCAAGACATCCTCCTTACTAGCCTAGTGTTCTTTCTCATCTAAATCCAATAACACCCCAGTGGCTCCATCTGATTTGGAAGCAGTAACTCTTCTGTGGCCCAACAATGCCTTCTGGAATGAGTGTGGAGCTTACAGGTTTGCTCTTGGTTTGTGAGTCTACTGATGGAATCTTATTTCTAATAAAATGAGATCCCAAGGATCTTGGCAGGTGTTGTCTGATTTTGGAAGGTACCATGTATTAACGAAAAGTAGCCTTAAAAATGTTTTATGTACTGTTTTAAACAAAAGGCATCTGTACCACTCAGTCAATCCTAGTCCACAGAGAGAGAAGAGCATGGTTGTTCATTCCACATCAATGTCTCCTTTTAACATTAAATTTTGAGGAGCAAGTTAATGACATGCATGCGTAAGTATTGGAGGGTGGGAATGTAGTGTTCACAGTTTCCTGCAAAATGTATAAAAAATGAAAATAAGATGAATCAGTGGATGGATAGACATGTAATAAATGAAATAAAGCACAATATTAATGGGAGAATATAGGTAGTGGGTATACAGTATACAGGTGTTTGCTGTAATAGTCTTTTTAATTTTTTCATATTTGAATGTTTTCACAATAAAATATTGAGAAAAAATTTTGTATGTTGATTTTATATCCTGCAACTTTACTGAATTTGTTTATCAGTTCTAATAATTTTCTGGTGGAGTCTTTAGGTTTTTCCAAATATAAGAAAAAATTTTTTGAGATGTGCACCAAAGCACTAGAGATACTGGTACACTTGAGAGACATTTCTACAGAGCCATTTTGGGAAGTTGCTTCGCTTTTCTATGCCTTGGTTTCTTCATCTGTAAAATTCTACTGCGTAGGATATGTATTCCATTAGCTAATCTCTATACAAAGTACTTTTCACAGTGCCTAGTTCATGATGCTCAGTATATGTTAGCTATTAGCAGTAGTAGTATGGACAGGTTGATGTCTTAGTCTGTTCAGACTGCTATAACAAAATACCTTAGACTGGGTAATTTATAAACAGCAAAAATTTATTGTTCACAGCTTTGGAAGCCAGTAAGTCCAAGATCAAGTGTCTAGTAAGGTCTTGCTCTCTTCTTCATAGATAGTATCTTGTTGCTGTGTCCTCACATGATGGAAGGGGCAAGCAAACTCCTTTGCACCTCCTTCTTTTGTAAGGGCATTAATCTCATTCATGGGCTCTGCCCTCATGACCTAATCACCTCCTCAAGGCCCCACATCTTAATACCACTTGCATTGGAGATTTAGTTTCAACAAATGAATTTTGGGGAGACACAAACGTTTAGACCATGGAAGTTGATCTATGAGCTGCATCATGGCTCAAAAGGAAGATGAAAATGCATCAGGGAAGGCTTCCAAATAAGATGACTTGAACTTGGCATCGAACGATGTGATGGAAATAAATTAATGGAAAGAGGTTCAGCATAAGTAGTAAATGACAAAAAAAGAAAAGAAATGGAAATAAGAGGATGAGAGAACAGAACATAGAAGCAAGATATGCATGGGAGTCATGGAGGAGGTTGGCCTGGCTGGCATTTTGGAGATAGGACTAGACTCTACAAATTCATTTGCATCTAAAATAGTTATGTCATAGTCCTCGTAATATTAGACTCAAAGTTTCAAACTGAGTAAGAAGCTCTAAGTGTAATTGGAAACTACTCTCGTTTTGGAAGACAGGGTACAAGATTTGAATGAGTTCTTCCTCCATCTCTCGTCCAAGGTTAAAAAAAATGAAAGAGTACACATAAGAATAAACATATGCTGAATTGAAACCAGTTTCATGATTTTTCCAAAAATTTTAAAAAGTTCCCTTAAAAAAATTGTTGTCCTTTTTTTCTCTGTGCCCAGAACACCATTGTCCTTCTCTGTCTCTGTCTTTTTTCTAGTTTGACTTCTTATAGTTACTAGGTACAAAAACAAGGCTTCCCTTCTTCTCTGGGGCAGAGTACCCTTTCTCCCCACAGAGAGAAGCTAATTTTTAAAAATTTCTATGATGCCTTGAAATCACTGGAGATGGAAAGGGCTGACAGAGACGCACTTCAATGCCTGATGTATAGGCAGAGAAGTCTGGTGAGGCCTTGAAGCCTTGTCCTCCCTCCTCCCAAGAATAGCTTCATATTTGCAGTGGTGGCAGGAGATGGCAATGATGAGAGTGTTGCACCAACCCTTGGTTGCCCAAGTCAGACTCCATTCACTAAGCCACAGTGAATCTGGAAATCTAGTTTCCATCTGGGGCAAATCCTCTAGAATACAAATATTATAATAGATCCTGAAAATAAGATGACTTTGCTACTAAAAATATACCTGTCTGCTTTCTTGAAACCTTTTGCAGCTCAGCATACCTAGCCATATTTCTGTACCCAAATAAAATGACTTGAACCTGGCATCAAAGGATGTTTGCAGCCAAGAGTGGTGGCTCACGCCTGTAATGCCAGCACTTTGGGCAGATCATGTGAGGTCAGGAGTTCCTGACCAACATGGTGAAACCCCGTCTCTACTAAAAATACAAAAATTAGCTGGGCATGGAGGCACGCGCCTGTAGTCCCAGCTACTTGAGAGGCTGAGGCAGGAGAATTGCTTGAACCCAGGAGGCGGAGGTTACAGTGAGCGGAGATCGCGCCACTGCACTCCAGCCTGGGCGACTGAGCAAGACTCCATCTAAAAAAAAAAAAAAAAAAAAAAGGATGTTTGCTGGCCTGTTATTACAATGAGAGATTCATCAACATTTCTTCTGTTGCACTCTAAGCAAAGTGTTTGTTTACCTTGTGAATATAAAGAACATGATGCTCCTGGAACTATGAATACTGTTTTATAATGAAGTGCAAGGCTGTATCCTTTTGTATTCCTTTGAAGGTTGGCAAATATAACCTTGAGCGTCTTACACAATAGGCCTAAGCAAATTTTTAAAAAATCTAAATAAAGCATAAAGAAATGCTTTCTTCTACCTTACTGAGAGGGCCATTCTGTATACACATGCATATTATTTTTGGCCTGAATTGACAGTGAGCTCTAGATGCATCCAGAGAAGAAACAAAGACTATCATTGTTCCAAAGAACTAAAAAAAGAGCTTGACACTATAACCAAATTCATTTCTAGTAATTGTATCTTCCAGAAAGTCTATATTGCATTATTAAATAGAAAATAAATGGTGGGAATTTACTATGCTTTCCTATGAATCATTCCTTAACTCAGCTAGACTGAATGATCCATTGGAATTCGACTCACTAAGGGCAGTCTTAGATTCTTATATAGGAGAAGTCTCATTCTTCTATTTCCAGCAATTTCTGTTGGGACAAATGAAACATAAATTGTCCAAGTGGAGAAGACAGAGCCTAAAGACAGTTCTCGCAAGTTCCAGTACCCAAAATGAAACTCTGGAGGAGCTTCCATCTTACATAAGGTCTGAGATAGGCTTGAGATCCCCAGTAGTGCAGGGAATCTATGTGGATCAACACAAATTGCAGCAGGAGAGAGCAAGTAAGTCTTGTTCTTTTGTCTTGGTCCATTCCATTCTAAGATAATGCTGGTTAAGTGGTGCAAAAGTAGAGATCTTCTGAGTCAGGTGGCAGAGGATCTTTTGCAGGGAAACTTTTGAACCTCTTTCCCCTGATTCAAGCTTTCTGCCAAACATTACATATTTTGTTTTGGTGTGACAGTTTAGGGGACACTATTTCTAATCCTCCTTCTGTGGATAGTGAGTAAATTTGTTGGATTCTGCCTGAAGAATTGACTCAGACTCTTTCTGCATAATCATGAGGCAGGTCCAGTCCTGCTTAGTCTTTAGTCAATGTCGGGAAGTCCATGACCAAATTGTCAAGTCAAAGGAACAGCTACCTGGATCTGGAGTCATGTTTCAAGACTGGATTGGAAACAATGAGATTAAGATTTAGTGTAAAGATGAGGAACTGAGGTTAAAGGCATAAAAGATACAGAAGTAGATAGGAAGGTATCAAGGATCGTGGCTCATGGATTTATGTGAAGACAGTTACAAGGAAACCCACTTAGTAGGAGGAAAGTATTAGAGTCAGGCATTGCCATAGTAATCAGAATTGGGTTGAATTATGTGTCCCCTTTGGAGAATTGACTCTAATAACACCTCTATAGTAATCACGATGATGACAATGATGATACCAAAGTCCATGGCAGCTTCTTATGCTTAATTGGAAAATAGTAAGCACTCCATAAATTGAATCAGTAAACCAATTAATGGTATCCATTATATGAATAATTTTTAAAGTATTTTATTTATCAATCAAAATAATACAGAGTAACTGTGATTTTTTATCTTGATGAGACTGTCCTAAGACAATAACTGGTAGGACATTTGTAGTGTGCCCACAAAGCATAAAAGACCCCATTTAGTTCCAGGTCTACTGAGAACTTTGCAATGTTTAACTGTAGTTATCGGGCTTGTAACACTGCAAAAGTAGGTGTTTGATATATAGGTTGATGATCAGACATCTCTTATGTGCCTTTTCAGATATTTTCTGTCTCAACTGGCTCCAGGGCCTCTGGCCAGTTGTTCCTGTCAACCATTTACTTCATGCCCATAGTGCCTCTCTAGTGACTCCTATCTGGGGCTTTCTGATTGATACAGAGGTGGGAGATACCACAAGACAAGGAGCCAACATGATATAATATTCACATATGTGCAGCATATTACATGAAATTCTGGGAAAATTAATGCTTCATAGGTCAAATTTGACCAGTGGGAATCAGAAGCAGGTGAATAAATTCTTCTCTTTTTCTCTTCCCAAATGACCTCTCTGAAGATCACCCTGAGGGATGGAGCATTCCTTAGCCCTTGATACAGAGGAATAGCCTGCATGACAAAGCACTCATATATTGGTTCTGCCTCATTCCTGGTGTTTCTCTCCCATTACCTTACTCCTGCTTTTCCTGAATTAAACTCCCTAATAAATAATAGTACATAAGCTTTTTCTATAGGCTTGCTTTATGTTTATGTGGAATCCAGGTCAAAACACTTGGCAGGGACCCCTGATGAGTGAAACATCAGAATTCCTCCTTTGGGCAGTTCTTTTTAAAATATTACATTCTTATCATATTCTTTTTTATTATTAATTTTAATTTTAAGTTCCAGGATACATGTGTAGGATGTGCAGGTTTGTTACATAGGTAAACATGTGTCATGGTGGTTTGCTGCACCTATCAACCTATCACCCAGGTATTAAGCCCAGCATGCATTAGCTATTTTTCCCAATGCTCTCCCTCCCCCCACCCCACCCACTGACAGGCCCCAGTGTGTCTTGTTCCCCTCCCTGTGTCCATGTGTTCTCATTGTACATCTCCCCCTTATAAGTGAGAACATGTGGTGTTTGGTTTTCTGTCCCTGTATTAGTTTGCTGAGGATAATGGCTTCCAGCTGCATCCATGTCCCTGCAAAGAACATGATCTTGTTCCTTTTTATGGCTGCATAGTATTCCATGGTGTATATGTACCACATTTTCTTTATCTAGTCCATCGTTGATGGGCATTTGGGTTGATTCCATGTCTTTGCTATTGTGAATAGTGCTGCAATGAACATACATGTGCATGTATCTTTGTAACAGAATAATTTATATTCCTTTGGGTATATACCTGGTAATGGGATTGCTGGGTCAAATGGTATTTCTGGTTCTAGGTTTTTGAGGAATCGCCACACCATCTTCTACAATGGTTGAACTAATTTACATTCCCACCAACAGTATAAAAGCATTCCTATTTCTCTGTAACCTCACCAGCATTTGTTGTTTCTTGACCTTTTAATAACTGCCATTCTAACTGGCATGAGATGGTATCTCATTGTGGTTTTGATTTGCATTTCTCTAGTGATCAGTGATGTGGAGCTTTTTTTCATATGTTTGTTGGCCGCACGAATGTCTTCTTTTGAGAAGTGTCTGTTCATGTCCTTTGCCCACTGTTTAATGGGGTTGTTTTTTTTTTTTTCTTGTAAATTTGTTTAAGTTCCTTGTAGATTCTGGATATTAGACCTTTGTCAGATGGATAGATTGCAAGAATTTTCTCCCATTCTGTAGGTTGCCCGTTCTCTCTGATGATAGTTTGTTTTGCGGTGCAGAAGCTCTTTAGTTTAATTTGATCCCATTTGTCAATTTTTGCTTTTGGGTTTTACATTTAAGTCTTTGATCCATCTTGAGTTAATTTTTGTATAATGTGTAAAGAAGGGGTCCAGTTTCAATTTTCTGCATATGGCTAGCTAGTTTTCCCAGCACCATTTATTAAATAGGGAATCCTTTCCCCATTGCTTGTTTTTGTCAGGTTTGTTGAAGATCAGATGGTTGTAGATGTGTAGTCTTTTTTCGGAATTCTCTGTTCTGTTCCATTGATCTATGTATCTGTTTTTGTACCAGTACCATGCTGTTTTGGTTATTGTAGCCTTGTAGCATAGTTTGAAGTCTGGTAGTGTGATGCCTCCAGCTTTGTTCTTTTTGCGTAGGATTGTCCTGGCTATATGACCTCTTTTTTCATTCCATATGAATTTTAAAATAGTTTCTTCTAAATCTGTGAAGAACGTCAATGATAGTTTAATGGCAATATCATTGAATCTATAAACTACTTTTTCACAATATTGATTCTTTCTATTCATGAGCATGGAATTTTTTTTCATTTATGTTCTCTCTGATTTCCTTGAGCAGTGGTTTGTAGTTCTCCTTGAAGAGGTCCTTCACTTCCCTTGTCAGCTGTATTCCTAGGTATTTTATACTCTCTGTAGCAATTGTGAATGGGAGTTCATTCATGATTTGGCTCTCTGCTTGCCTATTGTTGGTGTATAGGAATGCTTGTGACTTTTGCATATTGATTTTGTATCCTGAGACTTTGCTGAAGTTGCTTATCAGCTTGAGAAGATTTTGGGCTGAGACGATGGGGTTTTCTAGACATAGGATCATGTCATCTGCAAACAAAGATAATTTGACTTCCTTTCTTCCTATTCAAATACCATCTATTTCTTTCTGTTGCCTGATTGCCCTGGCCAAAACTTCCAATACTATGTTGAATAGGAGTGGTGAGAGTGAGCATCCTTGTCTTATGCCAGTTTTCAAGGGGAATGCTTCCAGCTTTTGCCCATTCAGTATGATATTGGCTCTGGGTTTGTCATAAATAGCTCTTATTATTTTTAGGTATGTTCCTTCAATACTTAATTTATTGACAGTTTTTAACATGAAGGCCTCTATTAGTTCTATTAGCAAATCTCTATTATCAAAGAGATTTACAAAAATTTACAACAATGCAACTCTCCTCACTAATTTTTTAAAAATATAATTTGTTTTCATTAAATGTGTTATTTAGGTTAGCATGCAATCAGTTCATTATATCTATTTTTCAAAAGTATCAAATAAAGATTTCTTAATTTTCATTTCTAATATCACAAATGCTGATAAATATAACCTGCTTAAACAAAAGCTCTTTAGTAGTCCTTAAAAGTTTTAAAAATGTAAAGGGATCCTGAGACCAAAGGGTTTGAAAATACATCCATTAGGATAAAAGTACTCTCTTTTGCTTTGAGAAACAAAGCACATAAATAATTATATTTCTCTGTCACGAATGTTCATAGTATAGTCTCAACCAGCCATATTAATTATAATTTTATTTTAAGACAAGGCCTCATTCTGTCACCTGAGCTAGAGTGCACTAGCACAATCATAGGTCATTGCAGCCTTGAACTCCTGGGCTCAAGCAATCCTCCCTTCTCAGCCTCCTGAGCAGCTAGGACTACAGGCACGCAGCACCACACTCAGCTAATTTTTTTATTTTTTGTAAAGATGGGGTCTTATTGTGTTGCCCAAGCTGTAGTTATAACTTTTAATCAAAGTAGTTAACCTCTATTTCATACAGAAAAATGGATGAAGGTAGATAATTGAAAACTGTTTTTTTTTTTTTTTTTTTTTTTTTGAGACGGAGTCTCACTCTGTCACGCAGGCTTTTAATATAAAGGAGTATTTTAGTAGACTAGCAAAGTTCATGAACACACATAACACAACTTTCTACAACCATACACATCCCTTTTACATTACAGAGTGGCTAACATGAACACATTCATTAAATGACCCAAAGATTTAGATTTTTTTACAGCATATAAAAGGATAAGCAAAAGCATAGAAACAACACAATATTTAGTAATCAAAATCTCAGAATTGCATCTTAGAAATTATGGCCAGGTGCAATGGCTCACACCTGTAATCCCAGCACTTTGGGAGGCCGAGGTGGGTGGATCACCTGAGGTAAGGAGTTTGAGACCAGCCTGGACAACATGGTGAAACCCCATCTCTACTAAAAATACAAAAATTAGCCAGGCATGGTGGCAGGCGCCTGTAATCCCAGCTACTCGGGAGGCTGAGGTGGGAGAATCACTTGAACCTGGGAGGCGGAGGTTGCAGTGAGCCAAGATTGCGCCATTGCACTCCAGCCTGGGGGATAAGAGCAAGACTTCGTCTCAAAAAAAAAAAAATTATTTAGGTATTCAGTAATTACTCACAAATTAGCTTAACTTGATATTAAATGAAGATTTTAAGTTATCCAAAAATCTAAAAAATTATTTAAACTGGCAGACTTCAAAAACTTAATTATTCTTTACATAAAAAGTTGTCAAAATTATTTGATTTTATTGCACACAAATTTATATTTTTTATAATCTTTTAAAAAATTTCAATAGGTTTTTGGGGAACAGGTCGTGTTTGGTTACATGAATAAGTCCTTTAGTGGTGATTTCTGAGATTTTGGTGCATCCATCACCTGAGCAGTGTACACTGTACCCAGTGTGTAGTCTTTTTTCCCTTACCTCCATCCCACCCTTTCCCTCAGGTCCCCAAAGTTCATTGTATCATTCTTATACCTTTGCGTCCTAATAGCTTAGCTCCCACTTATGAGTGAGAGCATACGATGTTTGGTTTTCCATCACTGAGTTACTTCACTTAGAATAATGGTCTTCAATTCCGTCCAGGTTGCTGAAAATGCCATTATTTTGTTCCTTTTTATGGCTGAGTAGTATTCCATGGCATCTATATACCACATTTTCTTTACCCACTCGTTGATTGATGGGCATTTGAGCTGGTTCCACATTTTTGCAATTGCGAATTATGCTGCTATAAACATGTATGTGCAAGTATCTTTTTCGTATAATGACTTCTTTTCCTCTGGTAGATACCCAGGAATGGGATTGCTGGATCAAATGGTAGATTTACTTTTAGTTCTTTAAGGGATCTCCACACTGTTTTTCATAGGGGTCGTACTAGTTTACATTCCCACCAACAGTGTAAAAGTGTTCCCTTTTCACCACATCCACACCAACATCTCTTATTTTTTTAATTTTTTAATTGTGGCCATTCTTGCAGGAGTAACGTGGTATATCATTTTGTGGCTTTGATTTGCATTTCCCTGATCATTAGTGATGTTGAGCATTTTTTCACATGTTTGTTGGCCATTTGTATATCTTCTTTTGAGAATTGTCTATTCATGTCCTTAGCCCACTTTTTGATGGGACTGTTTGAATTCCTTATAGATTCTGAATATTAGTCCTTTGTCAGATTTATGGATTGTGAAGATTTTCTCCCACTCTGTGGGTTGTTTGTTTAGTCTGCTGATTATTTCTTTTGCTGTGCAGAAGCTTTTTAGTTTAATTAAGTCCCATCTATTTTTCTTTGCTTTTGTTGCATTTGATTTTGGGTTCTTGGACATGAATTCTTTGCCTAAACCCATGTCTATAATATAAGGGTTTTTCCAATGTTATCTTCTAGAATTTTTACAGTTTCAGGTCTTAGATTTAAGTCTTTGATCCATGTTGAGTTGATTTTTGTATAAGGTGAGAGATGAAGACCCAGTTTCATTCTTCTACATGTGGCTTGCCAATTATCCCAGCACCGTTTGTTGAAAAGGGTGTCCTTTCCCCACTTTATATTTTTGTTTGCTTTGTTGAAGATCAGTTGACTGTAAGTATTTGACTTTATTTCTGGGGTCTCTATTCTGTTTCATTGGTCTATATGCCAATTTTAATACTAGTACCATGCTGTTTTGGTGACTATGGCCTTACAGTATAGTTTGAAGTCAGGTAATGTGATGTCTTTCTTTGGCTATGTGGCCTCTTTTTGGTTCCATATGAATTTCAGGATTTTTTTTTCTTTTTTTTTGTAGTTCTGTGAAGAATGATGATGGTATGGTGGTATTTTTATGGGAATTACATTGAATTTGTAGATTGCTTTTGGCATTATAGTCGTTTTCACAATATTGATTCCACCCTTTTCACAATATTGATTCTACCCATCCATGAGCATGGGATGGGTTTCCATTTGTTTGTGCCATCTATTATTTCCTTCAGCAATGTTTTGTAGTTTTCCTTGTAGAGGCTTTTCACCTCCTTGGTTAAGTATATTCTGTTTTTGGTTTTTTTTTTTTTTTTTTTTTGCAGCTATTGTGAAAGAGGTTGAGTTCTTGATTTGATTCTTGGCTTAGTTGCTGTTGGTGTATAGCAGGGCCACTGTGTACATTAATTTTGTATCCTGACACTTTGCTGAACCTCATTTACCAGTTATAGGAGCTTTTTGGATGAGTCTTTAGGGTTTTCTAGGTATACAATCATGTCATCAGCAAACAGCAACAGTTTGAATTCCTCTTTACCAGTTTGGATGCCCTTTATTTCTTTCTCTTTTCTGATGGCTCTGACTAGGGCTTCCAGTACTATGTTGAATAGAGGTGGTGAAAGCATCCTTGTCTTGTTCCAGTGCTCAGGGGAAATGCTTTCAACTTTCCCCCATTCAGTATAATGTTGGCTGTGGGTTTGTTGTAGATGGCTTTTATTACCTTAAAATATGTCCCTTCTATGCTGATTTTACTGAGTATGCTGAATTTTGTCAAATGCTTTTTCTGCATCTATTGAAATGATCATGTAATTTTTGTTTTTAATTCTGTTTATATGGTGTATCACATTTATTGACTTGCAGATATTAAACCATCCCTGCATCCCTGGCATGAAACCCACTTGGTCACAGTGGATTATCTTTTTGGTATGCTGTTGGATTTGGTTAGCTAGTATTTTGTTAAGGATTTTTGCATCTATGTTCATCAGGGATATTGGTCTGTAGTTTCCTTTTTTTGTTATGTCTTTTCCTGGACTTGGTATGAGGGTGATATTGGCTTTATAGAATGATTTAAGGAGGATTCCCTCTTTCTCTGTCTTCCGGAATAATGTCAATAGGATTGGTACCAATTCTTCTTTGAACGTCTGATAGAATTCAGCTGTGAATCTGTCTGGTCCTGGACTTCTTTTTGTTGGTAACTTTTGAATTACCATTTCAATCTCACTGCGTGTTATAGGTCTGTTCAGAGTTTCTATTTCTTCCTGGTTTAATCTAGGAGGGCTGTATATATCCAGGAATTTGTCCATCTCCTCTAGGTTTTCTAGTTTAGGCATGTAAAGCTGTTCATAGTAGCCTTGAATGATCTTTTGTATTTCTGTGGTATTGGTTTTAATATCTCCTGTTCCGTTTCTAATTGAGCTTATTAGGATCTTCTCTCTTTTTTTCTTGGTTAATCTCACTAATGGTCTATCAATTTTATTTATCTTTTCAAAGAACCATCTCTTTGTTTCATTTATCTTTTGTATTTTTTTGTTTGTTTGTTTGCTTCAATTTTATTTAGTTCTGCTCTGATCTTCGTTATTTCTTTCTTTCTGCTGGGTTTGGGTTTGGTTTGTTCTTGTTTCTCTAGCTCCTTGAGGTGTGACCTTAGATTGTCTATTTGTGCTCTTTCAGACTTTTTGATATAGGCATTTAATGCTATAAACTTTCTTCTTAGCACTGCCTTTGCTGTATCCCGGAGGTTTTGATAGGTTGTGTCACTATTATTGTTCAGTTCAAATAATTTTTAAATTTTCATTTTTATTTCATTGTTGACCCAATGATCATTCAAAAGCAGGTTATTTAATTTCCATGTATTTGCATGGTTTTGAAAGTTCCTTTTGAAGTTGATTTTTAATTTTATTCCACTGTGGTTTGGGAGAGTACTTGCTATAATTTTGATTTTCTTAAATTTGTTGAGACTTGTTTTTTGGCCTGTCATATATCTATCTTGGAGAATGTTCCAGGTGCTGATGAATAGAATGTATATTCTGCAGTTGTTGGGTAGAATATTCTATAAATATTTGTTAAGTCCATTTGTTCTAGGGTATAGTTTAAGTCCATTGTTTCTTTGTTGACTTTTTGTTTTGATGACCTGTCTAGTGCTGTCAGTGGACTATTGAAGTCCTCCACTATTATTGTGTTGCTGTCTATCTCATTTCTTAGGTCTAGCAGTCATTGTTTTACAGATTTGGGAGCTCCAGTGTTAGGTGCATATATATTTAGGATTGTGATTTTTCCTGTTGGACTAGTCTTTTTATCATTATATAGTGTCTTTGTCTTTTATTTTTTTTCTTTTTTTTGTGAGACAGGGTCTCACTCTGGTTGCCCAGGTTTAGAGTGCAGTGACACAATCTTGGCTCACGGTAGCCTTGACCTCCCAGGCTCAAGTTATTTTTCCACTTCAGCCTCCTGAGTAGCTGGGACTGCAGGTGCACACCACCACACCCAGCTAATTTTTTTTTTTTTTTTTTTTTTTGTATTTTTAGGAGATATGGGGTTTTGCTCTGTTGTCCAAGCTGGTCTCGAACTCCTGGACTCAAGCAATCCACACACCGTGGCCTCCCAGAATGCTGGGATTATAGGCATGAGCCACTGCACCTAGCCCTCTTTGTCTTTTTTTGACTGCTGTTGCTTTAAAGTTTGTTTTGTCTTATATAAGAATAGCTACTCCTGCTCGCTTTTGGTGTTCATTTGCATGGAATATCTTTTTCCATCCCTTTACCCTAAGTTTATGTGAGTCCTTATGTGTCAGGTGAGCCTCTTGAAGACAGCAGATACTTGGTTGGTGAATTCTTATCCATTCTGCCATTTTGTATCTTTTCAGTGGAGCATTTAGGCCATTTACATTCAATGTAAGTATTGCGATATGAAGTCCTATTCTAGTCATCATGCTATTTGTTGCCTGAATACCTTGGTTTTGTTTTGTTTTGTTTTTTTGGTTTTTTTTCATTGTGTTGTTATTTTATAAGTCCTGTGAGATTAATGCTTTAAGGAGATTCTATTTTGGTGTATTTTGGGGATTTGCTTCAAGATTTAGAGCTCTTTTTAGCAGTTCTTGCAGTGCTGGCTTGGTAGTGGTGAATTCTCAGCATTTGTTTGTCTGAAAAAGACTGTATCTTTCCTTCATTTATGAAGCTTAGTTTCACTGGACCCAAAATTCTTGGCTGATAATTGTTTTGTTTAAGGAGGCTAAAGATGGGACCCCAACCCCTTCTAGCTTGCAGGGTTTCTGCTGAGAAATCTGCTGTTAATCTAATATGTTTTCCTTTATAGGTTTACCTGATGCTTTTGCCTCACAGCTCTTAAGATTTTTTTCTTCATCTTGACTTTAGATAACCTGATGACTATGTGCTTAAGTGATGATCTTTCTGTGAAGAATTTCCCAGGTGTCCTTTGAGCTTCTTGTATTTGGATGTTTAGATTTCTAGCAAGGCCGGGAAAGTTTTCCTCAATTATTCCTTCAAATGTATTTCCAAACTTTTAGATTTCTCTTCTTCCTTAGGAACACCAATTATTCTTAGGTTTGGTTGTTTAATATAATCCCACACTTCTTGGAGGCTTTGTTCATTTTTATTATTATTATTCTTTTGTCTTTGTCTTTGTCAGATTGGGTTAATTCGAAAGCCTTGTCTTCAAGCTCTGAGGTTCTTTCTTCTACTTGTTGGATTCTATTGCTGACTTTCCAGTGCATTTTGCAATTTTCTAGGTGTGTCCTTCATTTCCAGAAGTTGTGATTGTTTTTTATTTCTGCTATCTATTTCACTGGGGATTTTTCCATTCATATCCTGTGTCATTTTTTTTTTTCTTTAAGTTGTACTTCTCCTTTCTCCAGTGCCTCCTTGATTGGCTTAATATTTGACCTTCTTAATTCCTTTTCTGGCAATTCAGAGATTTCATCTTGTTTTGGATCCACTGTTGGTGAGCTACAGTGATCTTTTGGGGGTATTAGAGAACCTTGTTTTGTCATATTACCAGAATTGCTTTTCTGGTTCCTTCTCATTTGGGTAGACTATGTCAGAGGGAAGATCTGGAACTCAAGGGCTGCTGTTCAGATTTTTTTGTCTCACAGGGGTGCTCCCTTGATGTGGTGCTCTCCCCTTTCCCCTAAGGATGGGACTTCCTGAGATCTAAACTGCAATGATTTTTATTTCTCTTCTGAATCTAGCCACCCAGCGGAGCTCTGGTCTCTGGGCTGGTACTGGGAAGTGTCTGCAGAGAGTCCTGTGATGTGATCTGTCTTCAGGTCTCTCAGCCATGAATATAAGTACCTGCTCTGGTGGAGGTAGCAGGGGAGTAAAGTGGACTCTCTGAAAGCCCTTGGTTGTATTTGCGTTAAGTGTGTTGGTTTTGTGTTGGTTGGCCTCTAGCCAGGAGGTGGCGCTTTCAAGAGTGCATCAGCTGCAGTTGTATAGGGAGGATACAAGCTCGTCCTAGGGTGGCCTTTGGATAAGTATTCAGGTATCTCAGGTGGTGGGCAGAGCCATAGAGCTCCCAAAGGATTATGTCCTTTGTCTTCAGAGTTCCTTGGCTGTCCCACAGAGCCTGCAATGGCAATCCACCTCCTTAAAAGGGTCTATGGTATTCTCTCGGCTTTCCTGGTATGTTCCTGCAGTAGTTCTTGGAGCAAAAGTTCATGATGTGGGTCTCCACACACTGCTCTGCCCATCTGAGAGGAAGCTGCAAATTAGTCTTGCCTCCTAGCCACCATTTTCCACCTACCCAGCCCGTATCTTTTAATCTCATTGTAGTTTTGATTTGCATTTCTCGGACGATCAATGATGTTGAACAAGTGTTCATATGCCTGTTTGCCATTTGCATGTCTTCTTTTGAGGAATGTCTTTTCAAATCTTTTGCCCATTTTTTAATTGGATTATTATACTTTTTCCTATAGAGTTGTTTGAGGTCCTTATATATTCTGGTTATCAATCCCTTGTCAGATGGGTAGTTTGCAGTGATCTACTTTTGAATGTTATATCTTCTTACATGGATTGGTAAATAAGGGTAACTCTTTTTGTTTTTTTAATAGCAAGAGAAAAAATCATGACTAAATACTAACTGAAGATCCTTTCATGAGTCACTAGTCCCCAGTACTCATGGTTGTTGAAAAGTTTTTCCTGATTCGAAATCCTATAGTGGTCCTGCATCGCATTCAGGATAAAATGTGAATATTTGGTATGGCATATAATGTCCTGGATTATCAAGTCCCTGCCTGTCCTTCCCCATTTCCTCCTTAAACTCCTTACATTCCAATCAATACTTGTTCCTGTTGTCTGGAATCTTTTGTGCTGCTGCTTTTCTTCATGAACTCTTTCATCTTTCAAGACTAATCTCACCTGTAGATTTTGATGATCTTGGTTTTGAGTTGTCTACTGAATTGTTTGTTTTTCTTTTCATTCATCTTTTAAATAAATTATTTTTCAATTTTCAAGAGGCAAGATGATTTTGATTTGTTTGAACTTACACTACTGCTTTCTAGTTGCTAAACTTATATTCTAATAAAGATGACATTCCTGTGATCAATCTCATTGTTTTTAATTTTGATACTTCCTACATAATGAGAATCATTTTAAAAGCATTATTATAAATTATGCATTTATTAAAATTATAATTTAGAGTAATAATTTCAGACCAAAAAACCCAAAAGTCATTCTTGACTCTTTTTTTTCCTCTTACACTTTGCATACTGGATACTCAGAATTCTGCTGTTCTCGCTTTCAAAATATATCCAGAATCTAACCGCTTATGTTACCTCCACCTGAGTCCATCCTACATCAGGCCAGACCCTTGTGGTAGCATCCCAATAGGGCTCTCTGCTTTTGGTTTTGATAGTCAGGATCTTCTTCATAAAACATCCATGAATTAGTTGGATGGCAAGTCATCCCTGGACTCTAAATCTTCAGTAGTCTCTCTTCTCATTCTCCATCAAAGCTCAAGCCCCTAAAATGCCACCAAGGCCACAATCACCCACTGTTCTGCCCCCAACTCCCTATAGTGGCGTCAACCCCCACAGGAGGTGAGCTCCTGCCTGATTCTCCCAGTCTGTAATGATTTCTCTGATATTCCTAAGGATCTCTCCTTCACCTCCTTCAGGTCTTTACTTAGTGCCTACCTTCTCACTGAAGACTTTTTTGAGCATTCTTTTTAAAATTGCAAACTCAGCCCCCAAACAGATATGGAACTGCTCTCAGCCCCTTTCCTGGCTTATTTTTCCTCATTTAGCTTATTGCTGTCTTTCATGCTTAACATTGTACTCAATCATTTTCTTATCGCTGGGTGCCCCACTTTGGAACATATGCCTCACAAGGGCAAGGTTTGTTTTTTTTTTTATTTTCTCTTCTGTTCACCACTGTATCTCCTGAGATTAAATAGTGCCTAGTAATGTTATAGGCACTCAAAATATTTGTTCAATAAAGGAGTAAAAAATAAATGAAAGAAATGAATTCAGTGATATGAAGACATTCTCATAATACAATGATAAGTCAAAAATTTGGATTTAAAATTTTTTTATTTTTTTTGGTTATTGAAGTACTTTTGATTTTTATTAAAGTGTATATAGTTTTTTGCAAATCAATTAAGGAACCTTTAGTTAAGAAAGATTACTTCATGCACTAAGAAGAGGCATCACTGCGTTAAACATTTTATTAGTTTGACTATCTTTGGATAACCTACATTAAAGGTTTGATGATAAAATATTATTTCTAGTACAAGCCTAATTCTGCTTACTGGTAAAAGACGTAAATCTGGGAAGAGGTTAGAAGGAATAAAGTTAATAATTATTATCTTGAAATGGTACATTCTTTTGTATTTTGTGTATTTTCAGAATTTTCTATAATGAGCATTGTAACTCCACAATCAAGAAAAAAATCAATTTTTTTTTAAAGAAAATGATGATAGTATAAACATAATTCCAAACAAATTCTTCTTATCTTCATGATACCAGATAGTAGACTGGGCTCTCTTAACATCTCTTTCTTTCTCCCATCCCTCACTCCTTCCTTCTATCCCTTTTTCTTCCCTCGTCTGCTCTAACACTGTGAGTTATTTGGCCAAAAAACACAAATCACTGGTTCTGTTGATGCTACAGGGTCCATGCACTAAGCGAGTCATTTTTCAGGTTTTCAGGGAATTGGGAATTCCCTTGTAAAAGTCATTTGAATGCTTTTTTTTGGAAGATCAATTTTATTCCCACTGTATATTATGAATTAATTTTAATTATTTATGTGCTAAAATAGTATTAAATGGCTGCTTGCTCATTCTTTAAAAAATTAGTTTGAATTTCGATATTAGTTCTTAGAATTATCTGATTTTAACAAGTGTTTTATTCATATTATGTTCTCCAAATACCATATAAGATGTGACTATGTTAGGTGCTCAACATAGCTTATAATCTTTTCCTCTCTCTACTGGTTCTGTTCCTAGAGTCACAGAAAAAAACAACCAACCAAACAAACAAACAAACAAAAAAACCAGTAACCTAGCATTTGGCCTTTTTATATTAAAAAAACTCACAAATAATTTTGATTGAAAGGGTTTTAAAAATGGGTGTATACTGTTATTGTTGATGTAGCATTAGCTGTCAGTTATGGAGACAGGTTTAATTTTAGATCGTTGATTCACAACTGCAGGTTATTTTGCCCCCAAGGGACATTTGGCAATGTCCAGAGAAATTTTTGGTTGTCACAACTAGGGAACAAGATTGCTACTGGCATCTAGTGGGTAGAGGCCAGGGATGCTGCTAAACAGCCTGCAGTGCACAGAATATCCCACAACAAAGAATTCTTGGGCCCAAAATGTCAGTGGTGCTGAGGTGGGGAAACCTTGTAATCCACATGGAAAGTAGGTGAATGCAACCAAGGAAAAGGCTGGCCACTCAAAAAATGCCAACCAGAGAGGTCCTAATCTTAGACCATTTTCTGAGCCAGTGATCTCTTCCTTGCTTTAGTTGTTTGCTTTTTTGTTTAAGGGTAGGAGAAAGTTTGTAGTCACAACCCAGTTGGGTGCTATAGCTGAATAAATACTTTGTCATCTGAGAGTTCAGTTTGGCTAGCTGAGTTATCCATCACATTACAATATCACCTCACACGTGGATTGCTCTAGAGTGCCTGAGCAATGCTGGAGGTTAGGAAAAGCTGCTGGTGACCTGAGCAAATACCTACAGAAAGAAAATTCAATCAAGCCAGCTGTTTAGGCCTGAGGAAGGTTTTGCTCCGCACAGTTTCTTTCTGAGACAAATGAAGATAGGTGTTGAAGGCATTTTAAGGAAGGAAAGTGGGGAAGAGTAACCTGGGCATGCAGTGCAGCCCCAAAAGGCAGAGGCTGGACCTCTCTCTGCCTCATTGTTCCCATCCTTCCAGGCTTTCTCCATCTCTCTCTTTTTCTGTTTCCACTCCTCTTATCCCCACCAGCCCCATCATGGTGTTTAAAAAGTTGTGATTATAAGGATACAATAAGTTTTAAAGATCAGTTAAAATAGTTATTAAATGACAAACATTCTTTGTTTTTGCCTTTTCATTCATTTTTCAAACACTGTGTTTATTTTCATGGTTTATTGGAAAACAACAAGGTTTTACAAATTTGCAAGCTTACTTTCCAAATCAAAGTTACCTTTTAGAAGTCTAAATATCCCAGGCTGCCCCAGCCTGTGGAGAAGCATGTGGTCACATTTACAGTAATATCCAAATGTGGTGACATTTACAGTAATATCCAAATCTTTTCTGCTCTTCCTAGATCTTACACCTTCTTCAAAAGCTCTCCTAGTTATATGCCCTAGTTCCTGGGGCAGTGTTTTACACGTGTCAAGGGACAAAGCTGACCCTATTGGCTCTGGCTTCATCATGGCTATCTGTTCCCGTCATGGCCACTCTGGACTTTATGTGTTCTGTTGGCTTCTCAGCTGGGCTGCTGCTGCTGGGTTCCAGTGTTGAAGTAAAATGAATGCCTTTTCCACCTCTCTCCATCGAACTTGGCTCAGAGACAGCCCAGTCTTTCATCAACACAACTCTTTTGTCTTTTGTGCCCAATGCCCCTCTCTAGTGAGGCTTGAAAGCAGCCCATTTGGCCAGGTATGTGTTTGGATAGGAGAGTACAGAAAGAAAGGAACAGGAGAAAAACATCTCTTTATCTTTCCACTGACATTTTTCACCTCTTCCAGGGGTCACTCTATCATACATAGTTTACCACCTTAGGAAAAAAAAATGAAGAAGAAGAAGAAAAATCAAGCACTGCTCCCAAAGCATATGAACCCATGAAAAGAGATACTTTGCAGATGGACATCAGTCATCTAAACATTCTTACTAATAGGATGGCCACACTAGAAAACTCCTGGGGGCTACAATTTACATTGTAGTTTATGCAAATGGCATCCCTGGAATTTTGGAGTGCACAGCCCCAGTGATCGTAAGCTGTGGACTTGTTTACTAAATCATCTAAATTCCAGTATGGATCCAGTTGATAAACCAGTAAAATATCATTCCTAGATACAGACCTCAAATGGTGAAGAATTTGTTATACCAAAATTCAAGACAAAATCATACACAAATATTGGCCAGAGCTTTTTGCAAGTTTTTTTTTTTTTTTTTTGAGACAGAGTTTCGCTCTTGTTGCCCAGGCTAGAGAGCAATGGCGTGACCTCGGCTCACTGCAACCTCCACCTCCCAGATTCAAGCAATTCTCCTGCCTCAGCCTCCTGAGTAGCTGGGATTACAGGCATGCACCACCACACCCGGCTAATTTTGTATTTTTAGTAGAGATGAGATGGGGTTTCTCCATGCTGAGGCTGTTCTCAAACTCCTGACCTCAGGTGATCCACCTGACTCGGCCTCCCAAAGTGCTGGGATTACAGGCGTGAGCCACTGCGCCTGGCCATGCAAGTTCTTACTTTAATATCTGTTGAATATTATCCTAAGATTGACTTCTAGGAATATATATCCTGATTGGATTTTGTGACACCTTGACTATAACTTAACTATAATCCTAACAGATTTGTTGAATAGCTCCAGTATATCTCTAGTTTTTATGCTTTATCTTCTGAAGAATTATTCTTCTCAGAGTTAATACTTTGAAGCACAGAATATGTGGTTCTGATATCATCTTTCTGGACAACTGCATAATCTGTTGACAAGCATTAGCTTGGTTCCCCCTTTTTAAGCCCCAAGATTAAATTGAGTCTGGGGCTTGGCAGTGTAACATTTGCTTTGCCTACATTTCAGCTGAAGTTGACAAATTGAAATTGAAATAACATGCCAGGAGACTGTTGATAAGCATATTTCTGGCTCAGTCTTCAATTTAAGGCCTATACCATGATAGAAGTGCAAATTTAAGAGTGGGAAAAGAAGAAATTTAGACTCACCACAAGAATGTCAATCAGCTAGATGTCTTGACAGATTGACCTGTTATCTTGAATGAAAGCATAGTTGATGGATATTCTAACATTGGATCGAGTTCCCTAACCACAGTCTAATCTCATTTTAGGCCCTAAATGTCTTCCTGAAATTTGTTGTGTCAAAAAATATTTGTAGTCTGGATTATATTTTATTACTGACTTAAGCATATATACACAAAACAATTTATCCCCAAAATGTAAGAAGAAAAATCCAGAGACAGCTCGGTATTCCAATGAAGAATATTTTTCCTTTAGCTGGTAGAGGGGTACGTCCATCTCTCAAACTGATAATCCAGTGTATAGCAGCTCACATAGTACATGTGTTGGCCTTTAAAAGTATTCATGTATTGTAAGTTTGCCACAGTTTTCACTTCTTTATTACTGGCTGTCATTACTCACTTAAAAAAAAAAAAATTTAGATTCAGCAGGTACATGTACATATCCATTGCCCAAATATTGAACATTGTACCCCATAGGCAGTTTTTCAATCCTCACTCTCCCAACCCTCTCCCATTTTGTAGTCTCCATTGTTTATTACTTCCATTTTTATAAACTTGTGTACCCATTGATTAGCTGTCACTTATAAGTGAGAACATGTGATATTTGACTTTCTCTTTCTAAGTTATTTCACTTAGGATTATGGCCTTCAGCTCCATCCATGTTGCTGCAAAGGACACGATTTCATTCTTTTTTATGGATGCATAGTATTCCATGGCATAGAACATATATATCACCTTTTCTTTATCACTCACTTTAAAGTCTGTGGAACATGTAAAATATCACACTGAAAAAGTGACTATGCCACTTTTTCTAATAAGGGTGACCACACAAACTAACAAAAGCCTTCTAGAGATTTTATTTTTCATTTCACTTAATAGTAATAGGCTAAACCTTTACTTTCAGGTCCTTAATCCCACCTATGATCTGTCTCATGAGGATCTTCATATATTTTCTTCTCTCAGCTTGAAACATTCCTTACCTCATCCCCACCCCATCACCCCATTAGTTGCTGGCCTAACTTTCCCTGAGACGTCTTTTTTGATTCTTCATCACTGGATTAGAAACCCGTCTTATGATTCCAAAACATCCTGGATTAATCCCTTTTGTAGTGCCTTTGATGTTAATTTGTAAGAGTTTATTTCCTTTCTGTCTCCCCAATAGATTTCAAGTTTCTTGAGGGTGGGGGCATTAAATCTCCCTCATTCACTGTTGTCTGCCCAACCCTAGCCTCATGTTGGGTGCATACAAGTCCCTCAATAAATATTTATTGAATGAAGATTTAAATAATGCATTGGCCAGCTATCCATACCTATTTCTTACACCTAATGCTGAATTGCCAATTGAAAACACACCTCTTCCATTTTTCTCATCAAGTGACTATATGAGACATTTATCAGAGACGCAGGAAGATGTCTTTCAGTTTGCCTTATGTTAGTATGGCAATGGTCCTCCAAAAGCATGCTTTATTCAAAACAACACATACTCATATTGGATGACTCTCTTGATGCTGAACCTACATGTGGAAACTGTACTCAAGTTATGTGCAGACCAATATAAGCATCTACTTGAATTTTGTGAAAACCGTAGATCTGATAATAGAGACACTTGAAGCCTTTTATAAATAGAAAACATGTTAATAAGTGTATACTTACTAAAATTTTCTCTTTCCATTTTATTGAATATATGGCTGAAGTATGACTAATTTAATCTCTGGTGGTAAGCAAATGAATCATTTTGGCCATGACAGAGCACTAATAGTCTTACCATCTTGGCTAATTTTTGGTATTCTGAGTTCTTAATTGTATAATAAAATCATTACACTGTGACTCAACCATTTAAACTGAAAAAAATTAAACTAACATTCTTAGAGTAATTCTATTAAAGAATGAAAAATGGCTTGCTATTAGTTAGAAAAGATCTGACTTTAAGGAATGAATAGAGAAAACGAAATCCTTTTAGGATCCTATTCAATATTTTCAGAAACAAGATAGATTTCCTTTCAACATGTTGGAATAAAAATGGAGTTCTTTCTAAAATCATGACAAGTTTTATCTATGGGTATGAAATTTTAAATAGGAAGAGTAATAGCAAGGGATGAGCCTTTATCCAGTAACACAGAGATAAATGATTTTGCTAAGGGTATGGAGATGTAGAAAATGAATCATTGTTGAAAATGCTTAGGTTTGCAACTCAGGAAGACTAAGAACAGTAGTTCTCAGACTTTTTGTCATAGAGGGCATATTTTTATAGTAAAAATTCCATGGACTCTTCCCTAACGATGGTTAATAATATTTCTAATGTCTGTTAATTAATCACAATAAAAAGGTGAATATGATGTCAAACACTACTTGAAAATAATATGTTTAATTATTAACAAAGTGTCTTTAACACATTTGAAAAATAATGGTTCAAAAATGTTTGCGATCTTATTTAGACATTCAACATAAAATGTTTCATGTGCAGGTGGATTTATGGACCCTTTGCAATAATTCCTAACTTTTGGAGTCTGTGATTGTAGGCTGGAAACCACAGTTGGGACTTATAAAAAGTTATCTCATTTTTATGAAAGTTACTTCTAATATACATGATAGGACACATTAGTCATTCCTTAAGTCTTCCTTTCTATTGCACAAATATATGAGATTGTTTATAATCATCTTTAACTCTTTTCCCCTAATGTTTCAGAAGTTTAGTTGTTCACCTTTATTAGACATTTAATGAGCTTTTTTTCTTAATGGGACAATTCACTGAAGACATGTCTTGGCTAGACTGCAGACTCTCAGGCATAGTTGGATATGCCATAAACAGGGATAACTTACCTCTGTTTTTGCATTCATCATATTCATTGTAATCATTTCCTAATTCATTGAATTTAAGAGGCTTTTGATTGTAGGAGATTATTTTGTGGAACACTTACAAAGAAAAACGTTTCCAATTAAACTCTGACACAATGCTTTTTGATATCATTTGATTTTTAAATTTTATGCTTATTAAAACAGATGTTTTAGATTTATTTAGACATAGATTTTCATTATATATCACCATTGTGCATTCATAAAACGAAAAATATACATTAACTCAATTGGTTTAGGTATTGCTAAAACCTTTTTCCATTCAAGGTCCAGCTTTTCTACATTAGTTGCTTTTCAAAAGCATCTATGTCCATCTTCCCTGACATGGTATTGTCCCATCACTGGCATTGGTGCTGAAGCATCGCTTTGAAGTGTGCTATACTAGTGTCTGGATTTTACCCCAAGCCCCTGGCATCCATTCTGCCACCTGAAGGTACTGAAAAAACATTTTCAGACAACTGTGATTCATCTTCCTTCCTCGGATTGTTCTTAAATGGTTTGTTGACTGACATGACAAAAAGTTGCTGTGGCCCAGTCATGCCCCTAGGAATAAACTGTGTTCCGTTATTTATAGGCAACCATTTTTAGACAGCTTTTAAAATGGCTCCCAAGGATCCTTACCTCCTGGTATTCACACCCTCGTATAATCCTCTTCCCTTGAGTATGGGTTGAACCTAGTGACTTGCTTCTAATGAACAGAATTTTGCAAAAGTGATGCGTGACACTAATGAGATTAAGTTACAAAATACTGTGACTTCTTTTTGTCTATCTGAGTTTCTCTGTCTCTCTTTCTCTCTCTCTCCCATCCCTCTTCCTCCCTCTTTCCCTCTCTCCCCCTCTTGTTTCCTCACTCTAATAAACCCAGCTGTCATGTCATAAGCTACCCTACAGAAAGATTACTAGGCAAGGAACTAAGGGAGATCTCTGGCAACCAAGGCCTCACTCCAATAGGCCATGAGAAATTGAATTCAGCCAACAGCCACTTGACCCACTTGACTCACTTGACTGAGCTTGGAAGCAGATCCATCCTCAGTTGAACTTTAAGATAATCACAACCTCAGAAAACACCTTGATTGCAGCCTGTGAGAGTTCTTGAGCCAGAGGACCCAGCTAATCCATGCTTGAACTCCTGAGCTACAAAAACTTTTATGTGATAAATGTCTTAAGCCACCAAGTCATGGGGTAATTTGTTATGCAGCTATAGATAACGAATGCAGGCAATAGCAACTACATCATGAATGTCATCTGGCTGATAGCAGTTATAAATTGTCATTGATTGCAAGATGCATCTCAATTTTAGTGATGATAAATGTGGATAATCTATATTTTAGAATAAATGGAGAAGTTGAGTAGTTTACTTGTCTGTTGTCCCCATTAGCATGATAACTCCTTAAATGAAAGAACTGTGTTTTATTCAGCTCTGAGTGTCCATGGTGCTCAACGCATAAGAAATGCTTTATAGATGTTTCCTATTTACCACTGGACAAAAAGACCTCGCTAGAGGCAAATCTTGAGAATAAGAATTTGCTCGTTGTCACGGTTTAGCTGGGTATGACTCATACCTTAAATGTTCCTTTTAAAAGTTCCAGTCTATGCTCTTTTTAATATAACAATGCCACTCATTTCATTTGTTCTTCTGGTACTGAGTGTATTAGTCCATTTTCATGCTGCTGATAAAGACATGCCCAAGACTGGGCAATTTACAAAAGAAAGAGGTTTAATGGACTCACAGTTCCACGTGGCTGGGGAGGCCTCACAATCATGGCAGAAGGTGAATGGCACCTCTCACATGGCGGCAGACAAGAGAAGAGAGACTGTGCAGGGAAACTCCCCTTTATAAAACCATCAGATATTGTGAGACTTATTCACTGTCATGAGAATAGCACGGGAAAGACCCGCCCCCATGATTCAATTACCTTCCACCAGTTTCCTCCCACAACACATGGGAATTGTTAGAACTACAATTCAAGATGAGATTTGAGTGAGGACACAACCAAACCATATCACTGAGGTTTAGAAATACCCTCGTGGATGTTGAGGACATCAATTGAATTTGGACTTTATGAATAATATTTCTAATTTAAGAATTACGTGATATCCTTTCATAATTTTGATTAAAATCCTATAAGAACATGTAGAAGATTGCTAGCAAAGGAGTATTCTATACCTTAGTTTTTTTGGAAGGTGGAAGAATAATATTTTAATTTATAAGTGGAGAAAATTAATTCCATACTTAGAAATTCAGATTGTTCAGACTAATCTAAGACAACAAACTGATTTCTGTGTGCAGAGAAAGCCAACATTTTAGTGTGTGGCAAAAGGCACCTAGTAACTTAAAAAGTAGGTTTTAAACTTGGAGCTTGTGTTGATTCATCTATGGACAAATATAGGTAGCATGCTTTTTGCCCCATTATTTAATAATTGCATGGATGTTTATTTCCCTCATTAAATTCTAGGCTCTTGAAGACAAGGACTATGTGATACCACTTATTACAATGGCAACAAGAAACCTTTTTGAGCATTTATGATGTGTTAGGCACTGTGTTAATCTCTTTACATGTCTGACCTTATTTATTCTTTAAAACCAAACCATGAGGCAAACAATAGTTTTATAGATTAAATAAGTGAAGCTCAGAGAGGTTAGATAACTTGTTAATATCCTTCAGCTATCAAGTGGTAAAGTCAGGATTTGAACCTAGTGCCATATTTGCAAAGTCCATCCTCTCAGCTACTGAGCTTTATTCGTTCCCTCTTAGTTACCATTGTATTCCCAAGCACTTAGCATGTTGCCTTACACATAGGGTGTGCTTAATAGATATTTGCTGAGTCAAAGTCATTAATATATATCCGTTAGATTCCCACTATCTACATATTAGGTGTTGAGTTAGCTAATTGCTTAAGTGAAGGAACTTTTTAAAATTTTAAGACGGGAGTATTAGTACTGAACTTACATCCTTTATATAGCAAGTTCTACAGGGAAATAAGCAATCTCATTCTAAAGAAATGTGATAAATTCATGTGAAAAATAAAATATGTATTTTTTGCTATTATAGTACCTTGAAATTACCACATTAATTATAAATTTCTTTATTAAATATGTTTACCCTTTTCTCTTTATTTTTCAAATTAACTTATTGAGGCTATATCACCATGTCTGGTTTTAGTTTTGAGATACAGATATGCTTTTGAGGAATGATAACAATGAAATTCATCTGAGAATGCTGTCAACAAACTGATAACCTATTTCTCTGGTGGATGTTATAATGATGCAATAGTTTCAGATCTTGAATATAGGACTTTGTAACAAATGATCCTTTAGGGGCCTTATTATCCTACTTAATTAGAGATGAGCTAGATAATTTATCTATTTCTATTTAAAATTTTTCATCAAAGTAGACAAAAAATGTCATGAGTGATATTTTTCTTTGTAAAATAAATGGCTTTGTTGAATTACTTAGAAACATTGTTGCAAATAATTAGCAACTGAAACTATGTTGTACTCTTTCTTTTTTTTTTTTTTTTTTTCTTTTTGAGACGGAGTCTCGCTCTGTCGCGCAGGCTGGAGTGCAGTGGCGCGATCTCCGCTCACTGAAAGCTCCGGCTCCCGGGTTCACGCCATTCTCCTGCCTCAGCCTTATGTTGTACTATTTCTATGTTCTCAAAAAATATATACTTACTAGAGAAGACCCTCAGCTTCCCAGCAGGGCAAGTTCTAGAGGTTCTACTGATAGATCCCAAGAGGCCCTTTTAAGATGCAGAGGAAGGAGACAAGGGCAGGTGATTCTGTGACAGAGTAAAAGGCCGACTGTTCCTCCAAGGAGGATGATAATACTAATTCCTCTACCTTGTTCTTTTCCCTCATTGTTCCCTTCCTCCTTCTCCCAAGGTTGGAGGGATGGGAGAAGGGTCGAAGGAAGGGACGCTGGGCTGAAATGTAGGAGCCTAGACTTTCTTGGGCCAGACATCTGAGGACTGAAGGCTGTTTTCTTCCTTCCAGTCTTTCCATCCTTTCATTTTTCCATCGTTTCAGTAATTTATTCATTGAAAAAAAATTCACTGAATGCCCAGCTTATGCTAGAAACTATGATAGGTATATTGGCTACAGTGAGCAATATAAAACATGTTCCACCATGAACAAATTATTTCTTGAAATACTTCAATGGGGGAAATTCAGTTTGCAAAGTGTTACTTACTTTATGCAGTATGTACCTCACATTTTGTGAAAAACCCAGAAAACAAAAAGTAAAACAAATAAAGGTGGTTCCACATTTTGCTTATTATATGTAGAAAACAGAGTAATGCATCAAGAATAACCATGAGGTGTGGCAAGAGCTGCAATTACAGGGTGAACAAGATCAGGGAAATGTCTTTGTGGTGATGTTTGAACTAAGACTGAAGAATGAGAATGAGTTAACCATGCAAAGAGCTAGGAAAAAAGCATTCTAGGAAGAGAGAGCAGGCAACGAAGGGCTTTAAAAGGGGGAATAGATTGGTGTGTATGAGGTCAGTGTAGTTGGAATCTGTTTACAGAGCAATTGTGGAACGAAATGGGATTGGAGATTGAGGCAGGAGTAAGACGAAGGAGGCCATGTTAGGAAAGAAGTTCACACTTCTAAGTGCATTAGCGAATCACTGAAGAAAGTGAGCAAAGGAGGTGATTTGACCTGATATACATTTTTTAGAACCCTCTCACTATTGTGTGAATAAAGGGTTGGAAAGGGAAAAGGAAGGAAGACGTCAAGCCACTCAGGAGACTATTGCAGTAATCCAGGGGGCAGACAAGGGTATAGACTAAGGCATAGTCAAGGAGATGGCCTTGAGACATATTTGGAGACAGAACCAATAGGAAATACCAGTGAATTGGATGTTTGTGTCTTGAGTACCTGAGTGGATGGTGGGGCCATTAACTGAGATGAGGAAGACTAGGAGAGAGGTTGAATTGAGGAAGAAAATCAATGGTTCCATTTTGGACATGTTAAGTTTGAAGTACTTTTCAGATATGCATGTAAGGATATCAGGTGGGCATTTAGAACAGGAGTTAGGATTTATGATGAGAATCTGGAACTAAACACAAACTTTTGAGGGGCATTGGCATACAGATGGCATTTAAAACCAGGGTCTCGGATGAGCATAACTAAGGAAAGAGTAGAAGGAGAAGGAAAGAAGCCCCAGGAGTGAACCATGAGATATCCCAATATTTGGGCTAGAGAAGGAGCTAGCAAAGGAGACTGAGAAGGGGAAGCTACTAACATAGGAGGAAAACCAGGACAGTGAGCATGATGGAAAGCAAGATAAAATTATGCATCAATAACTTAAAAATGGCATACTAAAAATGTCTAAAGATACTGCAGAGAGAGTTTTCCATCACCTGTTGACTACTGCTAGGGCTCTGGGCAAAATGATTGATCTGTTTCTTAGTCTCCATTTCCTCTCATCTTTCTCTGACATTCTGGCCTCAAATTCAAAGTAGCTTCTCTGGGTCGTGAAGCAGGTTGTAAAATTTCTTCTATTTGCTTCTACCCCAACCCAAGCTCCAGTTCTTTGGAGACTATTTTAGCTGGATGTGGGTCCGGTGAAAACATCATAGTGTGAGTGGCCAGTAGGTCCAAACTTCCTAAACTGTGTTTGCCATCCTGCTGAATGGGGCCTGAATAAGCAAAGACCATTGCTGAGGGAGGCAATGTAAGCTACCACTGCAGCGGCTTCAAGACAAAAATACTGAATATTTTTGCATGTGTATTTATTTTACCAAAATAAAAATTTTATTAATTGTATTCTTCTTCAAATATTTATTTTGCAAGAAGTAAATATGAATCTTCATTTTATTTATATGTTCCAAAAATAGGTTCTGTTTAATTAAATATTAATTAAATATTCTCACTAACTGAGGATTATTTAATTATCGTTTGTATTTTTGTAAGAAAAAGTAGAGATGTATTTTCCCCTTACAATTGTGATAATCAAATGAGTAAGCTTTGTGTTTTAAAAATAATAATATTTAAACTCTAATATTAGAACTTTTTTTCATTGTGATGGAAGTATGAGGCCAGGGTACCAGTGGTTATACAGATATGTTAAAGATCTCTCCCTTCTTGATAGTTCTACCTGATCTGAAAGCTAGAATTCCAGAGGGGTGGCTTGAGGATTACTGCTTGCAGATTAAGTAGTTTTTTCCTGGTTAATTTAATTCAGTATTTAATGGCATTTTTTTTCACCTAACATTACTTTCTCTTTAGGCACTTCATTCAAAAAGCTCTGATCTTTTTAATAGTCTAAGTGTATTTGTTAGTTTTGGAAGCTGCCTTGCATTTTTAGAACATAATTATAAAAACACTTTTTTGGCAACCAAGAGCCGAATTATCTTGCAAATACAGGTATTTGCAAGATATATTTTTTACTATTATCTTTTTTTGTTTAAAATGTTTTTTAAAATTTTGTGGGTAAATAGTAGGTGTATATATTTATGGGGTACATGAGATACTTTGATACAGGCATGCAGTGAGCAACAATCCCATCATGGAAAATGGGGTATCCATCTCCTCAAGCATTTATTTTTTGTGTTGCAAACAATCCAATTATACTCTTTTAGTTATTTTTAAATATACAATTAAATTATTATTGACTATAATCACCCTGTTGTGCTATCAAATACTATTATCTTTATCTTGCCCCAGTAAAATGCATGGCATATTTCAAAATTTATTAAAGTAGAATGGTTTATATAACATTCAGTTATACTCACTTAAAACTGTTTTATTGATTATTTGTTACTATGGTTTGAATATGATTTGTCCTCTCCATGTCAATTCATGTTGAAATTTGATTGCTACTGTAGCACTGTTGGGAGATGAGGCCTAATGGGAGGTATTTGGGTCATAGGGGCACTGCTATCATGAATTCTTCCTCTCATGGGACTGGATTAGTTACCACAAGAGCAGATTGTCATAAAGAGAGGTTGCCTCTCATGGTTTGTCTTTTTTTGCACACGTGCACTTCCTTTTCCACCACTTCTCCACCATGTTATGATGCACCACGAGGCTCTCATCAGAAGCAGGCTAGATGCAGCTGCCTGACCTTCCAAGTCTCCAGAATTGTGAGACAAAATAAACCCCTCTTCTTTATAAATTACCCAGTCTCAGGTATTCTGTTATAGCAACAGAAAACTGGCTAAGACATTTGTCATATGCAAGAAAAACTGTGTGAGGCACCATGGGGGATGACAAAGATGCATGATAAACGTCTATTTCCCTTACAAAGAGTTTAACCTAATCAATAGAAATGAGACTCCAGTCCAGTTCTGCAAACTGTCATGCAGAGAAGTCACCTTGCACCTGACTGTTAAACCTTTATCCCATCCTGAAATGTTTAGAGAATACTAGTCAAGTTCCTCACAGTGCACCGTCCACCAGGGAAACGTGAGCATGTCCTTAGGGCCCCAGAAGCATATTTTATTCCCTAGTGCCTAGCATATAGTACGCATTCAATGAATATTTGTTAAATAAGTGAATAAATGAATGAATGCTGCAGAAACTGAATGGTTTAAAGTGGCTTCTAACTAATCCCAGGCAGTAATATATACTGGGAGAAATAGGCTCTTTATATACCTGTCTTCAATGGTAGAAAATGCTTTCCATATGAGTCCTAGAGACATCTTGTTATACCTAATTGACTAGGTAGTTTTCATTATTTTAGGATTTTCTTTGGAAAGTGCTATGGTTTGAATGTGTCCCCTTCAAAATTCATGTGTTGGAAATTTAATCCCCAATGTAACACTGTTGGGAGGTGGGCTTTTCAGGAACTATTTAGGTCATGAGGGCTCTGCCCTCAGGAATAGATTAATGCTGCTATAGAAAAGGCTTGCAGGAGTGGGTTTGTTCTCTCTTGTCCTTCTGCCTTCTGCTATGTGAGGACATCAAGAAAGCTGTCACAAGATTCCAGCACCTTGATCTTCCCAGCCTCCAGAACTGTGAGGAAATGAATTTCTATTTTTTACAAATTACTCAGTTTCAGGTATTCTGTTATAGCAGCACAAAATGGACTAAGACAGACAATGATGCTTTTCTGATAGTTTAAAGTTGGTATCCATAAGAATCATTCATGCAGATTCTCAGATCTCCATCCCCCCAGATTCACTTTCAGGGGTTTGAATTGTACAGAAGCATTCCAGGTGATTCTGATGCAGGTTCCTGTAGACCACATTTTTAGAAATACTATTATTGAGTACAGATAGGCACATTGATCTTTAGGATTTCACCAGACTTTATAACTTTATAAAACTGTCTAAAAATACACACTATTGGCTTGAGAATAATTTTAAAAATAGAAATTAAGATTTCAAAAGCACAAGTCATATATGCAAAGTGGCTTTGCAGTTATCAGAAAGTGTGATTAGCAGGGCTACTCTAATATGTGAGATCACCCAAGGTTACCATCGATTAATAAAGATTTAGGCAAGGCTGGAATCAATAGGTCAGTTGTAATGGCTATTCCAGTGTTGTTACTGAGCTACCATATGATTTATGGTTCCTAGATCAATAAAGATGAAGTGAGTCTTTAAATTTTTAGGCAAGTGTGTATGTGAAAAGAAGCTAAAACAGGACCAGCTTTAAAAAAAATCAAGAGAAGTGTTTATTCAAGGACAGTTTTTTTCCTAGAGTGATTTTATTGGGTCAATGTGACACCACTGATCTCGACAGCAACAAATTATAACTCAAAAGTGAACTTGAAGCTTTTCAAGTTGTTCATGCAGGCATACCTGAGAAATATTGGAGATTCAGTTGCAGACTACCACAATAAAGTGAATATCACAATAAAAGCTAATCACATGAATTCTTTTGGTTTCTCAGTGCATATAAAAGTCATTTTTACATAATACTGTAGTCTATTAAGTGTGCAGTAGCATTGTGTCTTAAAAAACAATGCAATACCTTAATTAAAATATTTTATTGCTAAAAAATGCTAGCAATCATCTTAGCCTTCAGCGAGTCATAATCTTTTTGACCAGCAAAAAGGAGAGTCTTCCCTTGATGTTGATGGCTACTGACTGATCAGGGTGGTGGTTGCTGAAAGTTGGGGTGACTGTGGCAATTTCTTAAAAAATAAGGCAACAATGACTTTTGCCACATGAATTGAGTTTTCCTTTCACAAAAGATTTATATGTTTCATTCAATGCTGTTTCACTGCATTTTACCCATAGTAGAACATCTTTCAAAATTGGAATCAATCCTTTCAAACCCTGCTGCTGCTTTATCAACTAAGTTTATGTAATATTCTAAGCCCTTTGTTGTCATTTCCACAGTCTTCACAGCATCTTCACCAGGAGTAGATTCCATCTCAAAAAAGTCACTTTCTTTGCTCATCCATAAGAAGCAACTCCTCATCTGTTCAAGTTTTAACATGAAATTGAGAAAACAATCAATTACAATCCAATAACATCTTCAGGCTTCACTTCTAATTCTAGTTCTTTTGCTATTTCCACCACATCTGCAGTGACTTCTCCCATTGAAGTCTTAAACCCCTCAAAGTCATCCATGAGAATTGAAATCAATTTCTTCCAAATTTCTGTTAATGTTGATATTTTGACCTCCTCCCATCAATCATGAATGTTCTTAATGGCATCAAGAATGGTGAATCCTCTCCAGTAGGTTTTCAATTTATTTTGCCCAGATCCATCAGAGGAATCCCTATTTATGGCAGCTATAGCCTTATAAAATGTACCTTTTAAATAATAAGACTTGAAAGTCAAAGTTATTCCTTGATCCATGGGATACAGAATGGATGTTGCGTTAGCAGGCATGAAAACAGCATTAATTTCCCGGTACATCTCCCTCAGGTCTCTTGGGGGACCAGGTGCATTATCAATGAGCAGTAATATTTTGAAAGGAATCTTCTTTTCTGAGCAGTAGGTCTCAAGAGTGGGCTTAAGATATTCAGTAAACCATGCTGTAAACAGATGTGCTGTCATCCAGACTTTGTTGTTCCATTTCTAGAGGATGGTCAGAGTTAATTTAGCATAATTCTTAAGGGCCTTAACAGTTTTGGAATGGTAAATGAGCATTGGCTTCAACTTAAAGTCACCAGCTGCATTAGCCCATAACAAGAAAGTCAGCCTGTCCTTTGAAGTATTGAAGCCAGGTATCACCTTCTCTTTATATATGAAAGTCCTTGATGGCATCTTCTTCCTGTAGAAGGCTGTTCAATCTCCATTGAAAATCTGTTTAGTGTAGCCACCTTCATCAATGATCTTAGCTAGATCTTCTGGATAACTTGCTGCAGCTTCTACATCAGCACTTGCTGCTTTACCTCGCACTTTTATGTTATGGAGACGGCTTCTTTCCTTAAACCTCTGAACCGATCTCTGCAAACTTCCAACTTTTCTTCTGTAGCTTCCTTACTTCTCTCAGCCTTCATAGAATGGAAGAGAGTTAGAGTCTTTCTCTGGATTAGGCTTTGGCTTAAGGGAATGTTGTGGCTGGTTTGATCTTGTATCCAGACCACTCAAACTTTCTCCATATCAGCAATAATGCTGTTTCACTTTATTACCATTTGTGTGTTCACTGGAGTATCACTTTTAATTTCCTTCAAGAACTTTTACTTGTTTTAAAGCTCTCCTTCTTATTCTCCTGTGGCTCTCATCTTGTGGAGCAGCCAGAACACACACAACATTGATTGATTAACTTTACCGATCTTATATAGGTGCAGTTCTGAATACTCCAAAACAACTACAATAGTAACATCAAATATCACTACAACAGACAATAATAATGAAAAAGTTTAAAATATTGTGAGAATTACCAAAATGTGAAACAGAGACATGAACTGAGCACGTACTGTTGGGAAAATGGTGCCAATAGTCTTGCTCCATACATGATTGCCACAAACCTTCAATTTGTAAAAAATACAATATCTGTGAATCTCACCAAAGCAAAGTGCAATAAAATGAAGTATGCCCATATATTGCATATCTATACTTGTAAATGCATTTTACAAGTAGGAATAATATGCGGTAAATCATAAATCTGTTAAAAACTCAGAAAACACCCCTGAACCTAAAATAAAAGCTTTTAAAAAAAACAAAAATAAAATACATAAAATGAAGTAGCACTTACATATTTTAAAAACTCAGAAAACAACATCAACTGGTGATTTGCCTCTGTGCCCACTGTCTTAGATTTTTGCATTGAAAAGGATCTGTTTTATTTGACAGAGCATAGATTCAGTGAAAGCAACAGATTAGAACACCTTGAAAGAATGGGCAATGTTGGCATGAGAAGCTATTTGTAATCTCTGTTCTAGAATCTTTTATAGTTTAAAACAGTTTTTGTATTGAGTGTTTTAGAAGGTAAGTGGTAAGAAATAAAATGACTACTTTGAGGCAAATTATGTGAAAGAAGGATTTAAGGAGGTTGTTCAGGAATAGTTGTTTTAAAAAGATGACAGTAGCAAGCTAAGTTGCAAGCTTAGAACCTCAAGAAGCAAAAGGGGAAATACCTTTTGTTCATCTTACCTCCAGGACACTGTAGATGATTAACTATTTATAGCAAATAGGAGGAGAGGATTTTTGAAGATACCTCACATTTTGGTGCTTGCGTTATATATAAATCCTCTTATTTGAAGTGATCTGAAAAGACCAGTAAACTGAAAAAGTCAGTTAGGGATCATAAAACCATGTATCATAAATGTGACACTCACCAGTGCTTTGCTGTAGTGGACAAGCCTTCTTCTTTTAGCGTAGAATTATTGGAGTTCCAAGTTGTCTTACTTATGAAAACGGATGATGTTAGGTATTGAATGGGATTTTCTCTGTTTTTGCTTGTTTGTTTTGTTTTTCAGGCCTTGAAAATTAAGTCTCATAGCTGAAAACAAAAAAGACTTAGTAAACTGCCCCTTAAATTTACAAAAGTAGCTATGACTGGGGCCAGCCCTCTGCCTCCAGGACTGTAGAGAAGAGGCAGGCAAAACCAGCTTTTGTTCACTTATCCCTCTGCCCTACCCTATGCAAGTGGAAAGCTGGAAAGAAGAGAGAGCCAAACATTTTGGGAAAAGTGGTGTTCAATAAGAGAAATGATCCCCTTTCTCCCAGTGAGGGGAGGCTACATCCTGAATAACTGGGGAGCATCTGCAGGAAATAAGGTTGACATTGCATTCCTGAGCTGAATGTTCAGCTTACTGATCTGCCCTTCTGATACCTGGGTGGGGGAAAGAGCATCAGGGAGCCAGCCTCTTGAGTTCCCTATGCATGATGGAAGACAATTTTTGCCTGTTCCCATAGGAGCTGTTTTGGATTGAGATCCTATTCAGTAATGTCTGTTGAGACCCTCGCCTGTCCACATCTATCCATGCTCAGGCTTTAAATATTCAGTTACATCATTAATTATAACAATCAATTACTTGCAAAGAGACAATGCCCGTTTTTCCTCTCCCTTCTCCCCATCCTCACACCAGAGGGATAACTAGGGGGAAAGGCAGGAGAATGTGAGAGTCATGGGAGAATAAGGAGAGCTTTAAAACAAGAAAAAGATTAAAGCCGTAAGAAGACTGCCTGAAAAACTGGAATGAGATGGTTCTAATGACTAAAAGGATCACACGGTTTTGCGATAAAAATAAGATTCCTGAGGGGGTTGCTAGAGCACAGTTAGTAGCAGTTACTCCAAAATGAAAACTATTTGATATGTATACTGCAAGAGTTGAAATTTTCACATAAAAACCATACTTTAATAATCCACTCCCATCAAGTAGTCTATGGTAGCCTGTGTGTGTGTGTGTGTGTGTGTGTGTGTGTTTCTTAAATGAGAACTTATACTCCAGGGAAGCAATCTCAGTAGAGCACTCTTTAAGATTGTTTTGCTCTACCCACTCCACCTTTTATGTTTCTTCCACCCGTGTCTAGTTTGGCAGCAATTTTTAAAACAATTTGCATTTATCTAGTCTTTCCAAAGAGATTCGGCATTTTCATAACAACAATGTTCTTCTTTTTGCACAAACTCCATTGGCTTATGCAATATTTAGTTAAATCACAAAATTAGAAACACAAGTACAAGCGGCATCAGTAAGTTTGGAAGCTAACACAAGTAACTCTTGGGAGGTATTCAATCTGAACGGTGCATGCGGAAGTGGGGAACACAGTAGAAACGCTCCTTACCTGACTGCTCTCTGGTGTGTTTGCTTGCTTCACCCAACACGTCAGACTGACTGGCCCACAGCACACAGAAGGCTCACAGCTAATGGGCATCTCATGCACTTTTTAAAGCTATGTGAGAAAACATGTCTAACCTAATTGGGTCATCTAGGATCACCGTGTGTGAATGTAAACTATTTTCTTTAAATCATAAGTATCCGCACAATTGGTGCTTCAGAAGATGCTTATTAGATGCTGATTTGGTGTAAAGTTACTCACTTCTGATGATCATCAAGGTAAAATGAACAAAATCTCCTTGAATGCAAGCAATAGGAAATAACACCATTCATCTCCAAGCAGTAGAAAAAACTTATCCCTCTCTAAAGATCCTTAAACATCATCTACCTCTGTTTTTAACTGCATTTTCTAGAGATTTCTAACCCCAATTTAATCAACCGTATGCAGTATGCAATAGTACATTAATATCTAAATTTTGTCTGCATTGATCCCTCTAGTAAAGAAAGCTGATATTAAGAGACTACATTCAGATGCATGCGTATTATCTCTAGTCCCCATCCAAGAGTCTCCTCATTAAGCTGTTATCTTAATTTCACCTAAAATATTATAGCTGTCTCTAGGAATCTGTTTTTGTTTTCCAGCTCCTATTCTGTGAAAGTAACAGAAATCTAATCTCAGCCAATTTAAGTGTTTCCTCCAAAGCACATTTTTTTCTAAAACCAGAGTTTCTTACATATTACCAAGGAATTGGAAATGGGAAAAATCTGATCCTGAAGATTCTATGTCCTGGCTTTTTCTCACCTGGCAGATCTGTTATTTGCAGCTCAGTGTTGAGGACATGGGAATTATTTTGCTCTATTCTCACCCCACTAGGGCATGGAGATGGCACCTCCCTGCAAGGCTGCTGGGGCACCACCTACCTGGACTCACCATGCATCCACCTCCTGTCAGCACCAGGAGCAGACTGGTTGGCAAGGCTGATCTGCTGCAGCCTATACTCTCATCAACTTCTCTTCTGCCTCCTTTCCCATAATGCAGAGAATCTTTTAAAGTCTCTGTGGACGCTCCTCTCAAATCCCCAGTTCTCACTCATGCTATTCTCAAACACTTTTATTCCTAGGTCTTCAGGGTATATGCTTTTGAAATACAAAATCTAAGAATAAATTTGCCGGCTTTTGGATTTCTCCCTTGCCACACTTCTTCCCTGAGAATGAACAGAGAACAACTATGAATGAAGTTGGGGGTGGAAAGGCAGGCAGAAAAGAATGAAATCACCGGGGGAAAGTAACATAGGAATAGTATCTCAATAGCAGCATCACAATCACTTTCCCACTCTTCTCATCTGCAAACTTAACGCAATTATTCTGTCCCCTTTCCAATGGGGTCCCAGACTAGCCTGAAATTTCTGGTCTTGTATTGGCAAGTACTTTCAAGGATTTAGTTCCACTAACCCCCTGATACACTGCTCAACTGGAGCAATGAAACTTTAACATCAAGGTTATTCAAGGATGACTTATCTGTCCCCAAGTTGTTTCCTAAACCACCGCTCAATTATTTTCTCCATGTTGTTTCTGTTTTGACAATGGGACTTACCCAAATGTCCAAACTCCAGGCTTCTCACTATGTGTTCCATTTTAATCAAACTGGACTTCTGGCCTTTGTCTTAATTCCAAATTTTATTCCACAAATTTGTCTTTGCCTCTGTGATAGGTAAAATAATCCCCCCTGCCCAAGATGTATATATTCTAATCCTCAGAAACCATGAATATATTATGTTAATGGAATTAAGGTTTCCTCAAAATAGGGAGAGTATCCTGAGTTATCTAGATGAGCCCAGTGTTACCATAAGGGTTCTTAAAAGTATAAGGGGAGGGAGGAGTAGAAGAGCAGGTCAGAGTGATGTGATATGAGAAGGACCCTACCCACTGTTGCAGGCTTTGAAGATGGAAGAAGGGGCCATGAGGCAAGGAATGTGGGCAGTCTTTTGAAGGTGACAAGACAAGGGAACAGGATTTTCCCTAGTTTCCAGAAAGGAATGTAGCTCTGTGGACACCTTGCTTTTAGCCCTGTGAGATGCACATCAGACTTCTGACTTTCAAAACTGCAAGATGATAAATTGTGTCATTTTAATCCACTAAATTAATGGTAATTTATTATAGCAGCCATAGAAAATTAATATAATGCTCATCGTGAGACCCAGACTTGGTCTTGAAAATCCTTGAAGTGAGAGTTTGGATCCTGCCAGGGCTCTAACCTAAGGATGATTTTTCTCAGGCACCTCCCTTCTGACTTCCTTTGTGATGTGTCCTCATGCTCTGTACCTGATGGGATACCTTACTGCCCTAGACTCTCTTTTGCTGCCCTCTTGTCTGCTAGAAATTTCCAGAAGTTACAGACAGCTTTCCCTGAAAGTTTATCCTCAACAACAATTCTGAGATGTGGCATAGTCCAATTGTTGTCTTGGCATCCAACATATCTGGTCTGTATTTACTTGACATTGTAAATTGTCTATGTAATATCAGTCAATTCAGATTACAGCCTTGGCTATCCTTTTAGAATATGATTTCCTATCACCTCTGTCTCCCTTAACTCCATGAGTTGCTAATATCTTGATTTCATCTGTAATAATTCCCTGGAGTTCTGCATCAAACATCATGGTAGGGAAGCACATGGAAACCAAACAGTTCCCTTCCTCTGGACATGTAAACTGCTCATCCAAGAATGACACTTTTATTTTTTACTTTTCACAAATAACCCTTTCTTTTATTAATTATATTCTACCTTAGTTACATTTCTGTTATTAACTTTGCCCCAAGTGGATGCAACTGTTGACTTTCATTTTTTACACAACTTGGACAGAATCTCAGATGTGTTGTTAGTTTGTAATTTCACATAGTTCTAGTGTCATTTCCAATTTTCTATAATTTTTCTTGCAACTCTAGAATTTTGTGTTATCCAGGTCTGTATGATATTTAATGAATTCTGTAAAGTTAGTAGCAGAAAATGAGGCTGCCTGTGCTTCTTCAACAATTGTTAACAATTTTCTATTCTAGCATTCTAAAAAAGGCTTCCGTCACTTAAAAACTTTTGGAGCAATTTTTGGGGCTTCAATGATATTAAAAACACTTGGACTTTTAAATAGCGTTATTTGCATCATTTAATTATTGTTTATGGTCACAAACAAGTAGATAACTGGTAGTTTTGATACTTAAATCACTCAAAGAATCCACCATTATATTGATGGCATTATTTTATTCCATTTAATACATAGTGCATGGCTTCTATTGCTATTTGCATTTCTAACTTAGCGGAAGAACTATTTGATGTGATGCATTCTTGAAAAATGGATTCAGAAGCCTGTTTCTTTCAGACATCACTACCTCCTTTCTCACTCTTAGCTGGTTGTCTTGCCTTGTAACCATGGAATATCAAAGGAGCTGAGTGTTCTAGCACGATAAAAGGTAGAATGTGTCCTTTGTATTTGGCAATTAGGAGATCCCTGGTCACTTTATATAATGTGATTTGATAGAGACAGAAGCCAAATTGCTGTGGGTTGAGATATGAATGGAAAGTGAGACAGTGGAAATAGCCAGTGGGAAAGATGAGAAGCAGAGGTGAGAGAGACTGAATGGTAAGGAAAAGGAACAGATGTGCAAAGAGATGTTTTAGGAAGGGAGAGACTTTAGGATATTTATTGGCTAAGAGAAGGAGTCAGCAGAAAGGCAAAGGCTTTCAAGAGAGGTTATGACTGGGGGAGCAGGATCCTGAGGAAAAGGAGGGGATGGAGGGCAACCAGAGGGCTAAAACGGAAGGCCTCATCAGTTGTCAACAAGATGAGGGAACTAGTACTTTTGAAGCCTGGAGTACGGAAGTTAAGGATGGACATGAATAAAGATGTATTCACAGGGAGGCGGGGCTGAAAGTTGAAGAATCATCCTCCACATAGAAAGAGGCTTTGTCATCTGCTGAGAGTGTGGAGGTCATGGAGTAAATGATGGCTTGAGGAGAATAGTGAAGATTGACAACATTCATGGAGAAGAATGTGAGAGAAATCTGAGAAAGGACAAGTGAAATAATCAAGGGGTGGTACTGTGCGTCCAACTGAGATTGACTTCGTGAGTAGGTAGTTGTGCCTAGCTGTGTGGTTGTGTGATTTCTGCCAGCAGTGTTCAGTCTCTAGATGTAAAAGCAGAGAATGTAAGTGATGGCAATAATCCAGAGATTGTTTTTTTGAGGGGGAAGGTGGGGGATGGAAATAATTATAGGATGGGGCTATGAGGGCATTCACAGTAGAGGTCCAGATTGTATAGGGAAGTAAGGGAGGCCAGGCGAGAGATGACAGACTGAAAGAAAATAGGACAAAGAGCACCCTCAGCTGATGCTCACAACAACCCTCCAGACAGATAGTTTAATCAGCCAAACTTTGAAGATGAGGAAATTGTGGCTTTGAGATATTAGGTGACTTGTATGGTGAGGTACCTAGAGAAGTAACCAAGATGAGCTACACCTTTTCTACTGTACTGTGTCTATCCTTTCAGGGCCCCACAGACCTAGCTCCATTCCTTTCTCTGCACCCAACAGTATATAAGGGAATATTTTTGCATATTTTGCAAATTTAACTCAAGTAACCTTAAGCTTCACCAATCCGTACCCACACAAATGAAGTCACAGCAACCCAAATTTTGTTTGCTTATTGCTTCTACCTTTGTAATACAGCACTTCACCTCCAGACAAAACTTTCTGTCCCAAGCATTGTTTGGACTCTGAGGGTGTGTCACATTTACTCATGAACATGTCCACTCCCATTGGGTACTTTCTGCATTGTTGGGTGACAGTCCAGGCCAGTGCTCTGTTAGAACCTCCATGGTACCATGCAGTCACCTGTGACTTAGAAAGTTCCTTATAAATAAAGACACTGAGGCACAGAGACATTAGTCACTTATCCATAATAACAAATCTAGTAAGCAGCAGAGCTGAAATTCAAACTCAAGTAGTCTGTTTATATTGCGATCTTTTTTAGGCTTTCCGTACCGATGTTACACTTTCTTCATAAAATACTTTTGGGAATGTTCTTTTCCTAAGCTTTGGAAAAATATAAACATCAGTGGAATTGTCTGCTCTTCTAAGGTTTTGTAGAATTCCCCTGTGAAGCTCACTGGACTTTGAAACTCATCACCAATTTTAGTTCCACGATGAAAGTCAGACTATTTAAGTTTTCTATCTCTTCTGGAGTTTGTTCTTGATTGTTAATATTATACAAAAATTATATTAACATACAAAAATAAAATTATGCATAAATATACAAAATTAAATTTTTGTATATTAATCTTTTTTGGTTTCTAAATTTATTTTCAGGGTGTTTTGCAAGGTAATCTCTTAACTTATTTATTTTCCCTAATCTGTGGTTTCTGTGACTATTTCTAATTGTCATCTGTTATTTTATGCATTCATAATTTCCTACTTAAAAAATTACATTAGCTTATTGCTTACTCATTTTGTTCTTTTTTAACAAAAGCGTTTTTGGTTATTTATTTATTAATAATACTTCTTTTTGGTTCTGATTTTATTTTTAGATTTTTCTTTATTAAGTCTTCTTTTCTCCTTTTGTTTAGTTGGATGCTTTATTACATTTCATTATTTTTTATATATTTTCAGCAATAAATTTTACTCTGATCACTGATTTAGCTCTAGCCTGTATGTGCTGGTATCTAGTATTTTCTTTATCTCTTTTTTGGCTAGAAATTCTTTAAAATTTACTCAAGAATATTTAAGGGAAAGGTATTTTTTTTTAAATTTCCAGGTGAAAAGACCTTTTTTAAAAAAATTGTTATTAACTTCAAGTTACAGCACTGTGATCAGAAAATGTTTTCTGTCCCAATTCTGTCTTTTGAAAGTTATTACATTTTTTGGCAAAATAAACTTTCTAAATTGAAAAAAAAAGAAAAGAGAGTTATTACATTTTTTCTGGTGGACTAATATTTAGCCAATTTCCCCGACAATTTTGTGGATACTCAAAGGAAGGTGTATTTTCTATTTTCATTGCACACTGTTCAATATATTTCCATATTGTATAGTTTGGGTCTTCTGTAGCTTTAATTTTGATTTTGGTCATCTTGCTCTATCTTGGATTATCTTGAACAGAACCTAGAGTTGTCACCCAATCTGAGGAGTTTTTTTTTTTCTTTAAAGAGTAAGTTAAGCCTATTAACATGTTTTTATATGACAGCTACATCTGTTCTTGATTTCCTCATTTCAATGTTACTTTCTGGTTTTGTACTGATAGAATTACCATTCTTATATCCTTTTCTTTGCTTTATATCATAATTCTTTCTGTTGACATCACTGGGCATTTAGATTCCTTCAAGAAGGAAGTTTCAAGTAACCTCACCAGATAAGGAACCTCCATCAGCTGAAGTGCTGGCTGAGGACACAAGGAACATGGAATAGGTAGTAAAAAAAGGAATTTATAAAGATCAACTATAAATTTGTGACCAATTATAGAAATAGAGACTTAGAAGTCAAGCATATTCTTTCTTGTTTCTTATGCACGTATACATGTAGTATTGCAGAAGGCAGAGTTCTAAGACGGCCTCTTAAGATTTCTGACTCCCAGTGTATTTACACCTTCTCCCAGTTATTCAATCAAACAGGAATCTAAATACTGCTATGAAGAGATTTTTTTTCAGATTTAACCAAGGCCCCAAGTCAGTTGCTAAGATTATCTGGGTGGGCCTGACCTAATTACGTGAGAGCTTTAAAAGCAGAGATTTTTTTCCAGCTAGTCACAGTGGGGAAGTCAGCAATTCAAAGCATGAGAAGGATGCAGCATGTCCTTTCTGGCTTGAAGATGGAGGGGTGGGGTTATGTGGCAAGAAATTCAGGTAGCCTCTAGGAGTTGAGAACAGCTTCTGGTTGACATCCAGCAAAGAAAATGGAACCTCAGTCCTATTACGACCAGGAACTGAATTCTACCAACAAGAATGAGCTTGGAGGCATAATTTTCCTCAGAGCCTCTAGATGAGAACTCAGTCTAGCTGAACTCTTGATTTCAGCCTTGTGATATCTTCAGCAGATAATCCAGCCATGCTGTATTGGACTTTCGACCTACAGAATTGAGAGCTAATAAATGATCTTTTAAGCCACCAAGTTTGTGCTAACTTATTGTGCAATAACAAGAACTAACACAAGTGTTCACTTATTCCTTTTTAAATCCTTTCTCCTTCCCTCTCATTGTTTTATATAAGGACTGTTCTTAATGGCTAACTTTACAATTTAAACTTCAGGTGTAATCGTGACTGAAAGGGAGATGTAATTAACATCATCTAGAGATAGAAACCATGACTGTTTTCCAGAGATGGATATAGTGACTGATAAGATATCTTCATTTTGTGGGAAGAGGATAAGAGCAGAAAGGTGTTATTAGTGTTTATAAAAGGTGAAATATATAAAGAAGAGTGTGCGTGGATGCTATGTAGCCATAAGGGTGGAGTGGACTATTGTCTCTCACCTCCAAGCCTATACTTCTATACTCTTTGCAATGATGCTGAGACTCTGCAAAATTCTCCTTTGTCATTTGGCTTCCTCTTAGGTTCTGCTGATAGGAAGCACTAGAGAAAGATTAGATGGCAGTGTTACCAGAAAGGGGTCCTGATCCAGACCCCAAGAGAGAGTTCTTGGACTTTGTACAAGAAAGAATTCGAGGCGAGTCCGTAGAGTAAAGTGAAAGCAAGTTTATTAAGAAAGCAAAGGAATGAAAGAATGGCTACTCCATAGGCAAAGCAGCAGCATGGGCTGCTCAACTGAGAATACTTATAGTTACTTCTTGATTATATGCTAAACAAGGGGTGGATTATTCATGAGTTTTCTGGGAAAGAGGTGAGTAATTCCCAGAACTGAGGATTCCTCCCTACTTTAGACCATATATGGTAACTTCCCCACGTCGCCATGGCATTTGTAAACTGCCATGGTGCTGGTGGGAGTGTCTTTTAGCATGCATTATAATTAGTGTACAATATGCAGTGAGGATAACCAGAAGTCACTTTCATTGCAGTCTTGGTTTTAGTGGGTTTTGGCTGGCTTCTTTACTGCATCCTATTTTATCAACATGGTCTTTGTGACCTGTATCTTGTGCTGACCTCCTATGTCATCTTGTGACAAAGAATGCTTTAACTTCCTGAAAATGCAACCCATTAGGTCTCAGCCTCATTTTACTCAGCCCCTATTCAAGATGAAGTCTCTCTGGTTTAAATGCCTCTGACAGCAGGAAAAGAAAAGAGGAGACTTCTTTTCTTATTATTTTGCATATTATTCCTCCTGGCAATGACCCTTCATTCTGGTAGCAGCAGTTGGTTCCAATCTTCAGCTTCTATTGGAACTTTTGGAAGGGACCTCATCACACCCCTTCAGAGGGTCATGTCTACACCTCAGAGCCCAAAGCTCTAGCTCCTCAGAGACTGTGGTTTGAGCTGTGAGTCCCAGTAGCCCAAGATATTCTTTTTGTTTCCCTATTATTTCTATGTCATCTCAGTCTTTCCTTTTTGCTTTTCAGCACTCTGATACCTGTAACCTATGTCCTAAATGAAATGATCTCTGTTGAAACAACTAGTGTGGTTTCTGTTTTCCTGACTTGACCTTGAATGATGTAATCTTGTATAATTCTATTACATGGGCTCATCTCAGAGCCTAATGAAGGGCCTCACACATTGTGTATATTTTATAGGTGTTGGTTGAATTAAATAATGAATTGTTGGATGACTAAAGTGTATTTTTGTCAGGAAGGATCATGGTATACAAGATCACAAGTAGTATGAGTGCAGACAACAGTGTGCTACGAAGGACAAGATGTGATTTCTACCTTAAAAGCAGGATGTGGAAAGTTCTATAATAGAGGCACAAAGTGCTAAGGAATAGAGAAAGGTGATAATTCTACTGCAAAAGGTGGAAGAGCATGGATAAACCATAAAAGACTTTATGAAGGAAGTAAACACTAAAGAATGGGTAAATTCTTGACAGATTAATGGGTTAAGGGAATTTCAGGTGAAGGGAATTGATCGAACAAATTTCAGAGGCTGGAAACAGAAATATGTGTTCAAGTAATGGTGAATAGTATAACAGATTTTAAGAAGGCCAATGTAGTAGAGTACAAAGGGAACCATAGTGGGTCATTAGGTTGGAAATGTAGAGCCATGCTAGAATTAGCTGTGGCTCTCTAGAGCCTGTGGTAACTATGAAAGACATCATATCTAGAAACTCCATGAGGATCATGTGTATGTTGTTTATTGTTGAGCCCTAGCTTAGCATAGGTGTATCTCTACTGCAGAGAATAGGTATAATTAGCATAGCACCTGCCACATAATAGGAATACAATAACATATAATTGAATAAATATTCACTGGAATTAGCAACAAGGATGCCAATGGTAACCTTGAGGAAATGACTTCAGTGAAATATTCAGAGGGTGTGACAGACCAGGTCTCCATTAGCAACCAGAGCAGTCAGCCTTCACCAATATCTTAGTGTAACTCTAATGAATGTACAAGTTAAACATTAAAGAACTGGAGAAACTGGTGCCTTACTACAAAGCCTAGAATGTACAAACAGGTCCATTAAGACCCTGCCTGGCCTTTCTCAGACCTTACAGTTTAATTAAAATAATGGAGACATTCTTGCATACCTTGTACCAGGACCCACTTTAGATTAAGTAATTTTTGCAAGGCTCTGAAGTAGTTGTCTAGACCTTGGACCCTAGTTAAGATTAGGTAGAGTGAAACACTTTGGCTTTCAGCTTGTAGGTGCACTGAATGTATATAAGCACTAGAAAAAACTTGTAACTTTGAGTTGGTATGATGAGTTGGTCTGATGAGTTACTCCAACCTTCTCCCTGTAACTGGTTGCAGAAATAAACTCTTTTATGAATATATATAAGCACTAGAAAAAACTTGTAACTTTGAGTTGGTATGATGAGTTGGTTTGATGAGTTACTCTGACCTTCTCCCTGTAACTGGTTGTAGAAATAAACTCCCTTGTTTCCCAGTCTGTCTGCATCTTGTTATTGGACCAAAAGAACAAGCAGCCTGACCTTGTTCTGTCTGGGAACAAGGGGAAGATTCATAATCCTAAAAGCTAGATGAATTCATATTTTGGATAAGTTTGCAGTTGTTCTACTTCTAGTAATTAAATAGTTTTAAAAGTTGCAGTTCAGGATTTTAATATTTAACCCTACCTAGCTACAAACGTATGTGTACCAGCAAAACAGAGGAGCAAACTAAGATGAGGCAGATATGTATTCCAGTCCGCAAAGACTCCAACTCAGGACACAGGCAAAGGGAATTCCTAGGGTGAGAGGGAAGAACATTCCAGAAAGGCAAGTAGCTCATGAAGGAAATTAAAATATTTTACCCCAAGATATATTACTTTGACATATTTTGAGATGGCTGTCAGAGAGTCAGTAAACAAAAGTGGCCCTGTAAAGCTGTCTTTTGTGGCAGAAATTCACATCTGTAGACAATCTACATTGATACAGTCAGGTATCCCTTGTTGGGATCTAGGAAAGATTGAGAGTCTGACACCTAAAGATCTAAAAAAAAAAAAAAAAAAAAAACTCACTTACCACTTATTCTGTCTGAGGGCTGCTATCTGTAAGATTTCATCTGCATTACAAGATCACATTCATAAGCCAAGCCTCCTCTTATCTCCCTTCCATAATCTGTCCTGACACTATAACCTGACTTACCACTATAACTTGTGTTTGGCCATGCTCTGAGACTACATTCTTTCTACAATCTCAAGATGGTATCTAAGGTTTGTACCTTATTGCGGGGTTGGATCTTCATTCTGAAGGCTCTCGGGTATACATGTTAAATAAAATGTGCATGCCTTTTCTCCTATTAACCAATGTGCCTCATGTCAGTGATTTTTTAGCAAACCTTTCCCTTGGCCACCACAGGGAAAAGCTAGCAATAAGTGATACTTATAGAGAAATCCAAGCAAATTAAAAAACAAAGGCAATTATTAGCATTAGGTAAAACAAAAGTAGGAAAGGAATAATAATATTAGTATGCTACATTTACCAGCTGTGAATTGTTTGCATAGGCAAATTTATGTAAATGCTGAATATTGATTTAGCCAAAAATTGTAATATAACAATGCTGGGAGATGGGAGAGGGGAGCAGAAAGAATGGTATAAAAGAACTAACTCCTGATCCATCATTATAGGAAGTAAATAATGCCTAAAACTGATAAAATATAATATCATACACATGTTATTTGGAGAAGTGAGTTATATATAAGTGCCAGAAGAGGCCAGGTGCGGGGGCTCACACCTCTAATCCCAACACTTTGGGAGGCCAGGGTGGGTGGATTACTTGAACCTAGGAGTTCAAGACCAGCCTGGTAACATGGGGAAACCCCATCTCTACAAAAAATACAAAAATTAGCTAGGTGTTACGGTATAACCGCCCAAGAGGTTCTTCCTGCCCACTGCATAAAGAAAGACTACTACACTGTAGTAGAGAAAGACTTTAGTAGACATGAGGCCGGCCATGACCTCCATGGGAGAAGGAGTTGGTGCTCAAATCATCTCATCCAAAGCTCATATGTTAGGGGTTTTTCAAAGGCAGTTTGAGGGAAGAGGTGGGGGTGGCCCGGTAACAGTTGCTTGCTGCTGATTTGTTGGAGTGGAAATGAAATGATAGGGGGTCAAAGCTGTCCTTCTGCGGGCTGAATCGCTTCTGGGTGGGGCCACAGGAGCCCCAGCAGGTGGGGGTCCAGGTGGAGCCATGAGTGTCACACATGCAAAAAGCCTGAAAAGATATCTCAAAAGGCCAATATTAGGTTCTACAACAGTGATGTTATTTGCAAGAGTAATTAGGGAAGTTGCATATCTTATAACCTCTGGAATAATTATTCATGTCTGCACCTTAGCAGGAATCAGGCTCCTTTCCTCCCGGCAGCCTGCTGGCCTTCCATTAGCATTACAAAAGCGATTGAGTTTTGGGGCAAGGCCTATTATCATTTAAACTATAGCTTGACTCTACTGCCCAGGAATAATTAAGGGAAAAGCAAAACGGCAGAGGGGTGGGGCGCAGTTAGCTCTGGTAACTGCTATATAATTTTTCTCACTAAAAATAATAATACTGTTATAATTTTTCTCCCTAATAATAATTTTTGCAAAGGTGATTTCAGTGGCACGCGTCTGTAGTCCCAGCTACTCGGGGAGCCTGAGGCAGGAGGATGGATTGAGTCCATGAAGGAGGTCAGGGCTGCAGTGAGCTGTGATCGCATCACTGCACTCCAGCCTGGGCGACAGAGTGAGATCCTGTCTCGGGAAAAAAAAAAAAATAGTGCCAGAAGAAACAACTAAAAGAGTCTAACTAAAGTGGTTGCTTCTGGGGAGGTGAATAAAGGAGAATGGAGATTGGTAGAGCAGGACAGGGGGCCATTGTTAATACTATGTGGCTTTTAAAAAAACTATATGCATGTATTACATTGATAATTAATTTTAAGTGAAAATTTCTGGAAGCATACTCAAACTATTAACGATACCTCTGAGAAGTGGGCTTGCCAGGGAAGCGGGCTTCTTTTATTTCTCAGTTTAAATCTCTGTGCTATTTGAATTTTTCACAATGGACATGCATTACTTTTATAATTAAAATAATAGTAACAACAATATTAATAAAAATATGACTATTGGTTGACATTGGAAATAGGCACTTCAGTAAAAGTGAGCAATAACTTCTTCTCCAAGATCGAGGTAAATTTGGAGAGCAGAGATGAGACAGAGCAGGGGCCCCTCTTAGGGGCTTGTAGGTCCCCCCAAGCACGTAAATAAAGGAAAATCTTTGTAACCACCCAATGGGTTCACCTTGCCACTGGGTTCACCTTGCCTGCTGCCTAGACACAGCCAATTTATCAAGACAGGGGAAATGCAATGGAGAAAGGGTAATGCACTCAGAGCCGGCTGTGTGGGAGACTGGCGTTTTTTTATTACTTTAATCAGTCTCCCCAAGCATTTGGGGATAGGAATTTTTAAAGATAATTTGGCAGGTAGGGGATTGGGAAGTGGAGAGTGCTGATTGGTCAGGTTGGAAACGGAATCATGGGGGGTCGAAGTGAGGTTTTCTTGCTGCCTTCTGTTCCTGAGTGGGATTGCAGAACAGGTTGAGCCAGATTACCAGTCTGGATGGTGTCAGCTGATCCATCTAGTGCAGGGTCTGAAAATACCTCAAGCACCGATTTTAGGCTTTACAATAGTTATGTTATCCCCAGGAGCAATTTGGGGAGATTCAGACTCTTGGAGCCAGAGGCTGCATGACTCCTAAACCGTAATTTCTAATCTTGTAGCTAATTTGTTAGTCCTGCAAAGGCGGACTGGTTCCCAAGCAAGAAGAGGGTCTTTTTGGGAAAGGCCTATTATCAATTTTGTTTCAGAGTGAAACCATGAACTGAATTCCTTCCCAGTTAGTTCGGCCTACACTCAGGAATTAACAAGGACAGCTTAAAGGTTAGAAGCAACATGGAGTCAATTAGGTCTGATCTCTTTCACTGTGATCATTTCCTCAGTTATAATTTTTGCAAAGGCTGTTTCATCTTGAGTTCCGTCAAGGGAAATTCCAGGTAGCTATCTCTGAGAAGTAAATGAGCAACTAGATAAGCAAAAAGGGAATAGTAGCTTAAAACAATAGGCAAGGATGTTACAGTCATGGGATGTTTGGTTCCCTATAGAAACTAAAGATAACATCTTAACATACGTCCCTGAGTTGTTTTTCAGAAACCTGGACCCCCACCAAATAGATCTGCTGGCACATAAACCTCAGATAAGGGGGAATGGAGGACTGAACTCTGACTACCATTCTTTGTTCTAAAGTTCTTTTGGGGGCTCCTGGAGGAAGTCAGACCCACAAGCCAGGGTTAACATTCTTTTCTGCTGACCCCAAATTTTTAAACAAAGATTATCTTTCTTAACCAATTGCAAATCAGAAAATCTTTGAATCTAACTATGATCTGTAAGTCCCTGCTTGGAATTAGCCCACCTCTTGAGATCAAACCAATGTATAATCTTCATGTATTGATTTACGATTTTGCCTATAATTCTGCACTCACGAAATTTTCCTCTGCCTTTAAAAGCCCTTGCTTGTAAGCCATCAGGGAGGTCGGGTCTTAAGCATGAGCTGCCTTGTTTGATGCCCTGCAAATAAACATCCTTCTTTTTCCTTCTGTAAACCTTGGTGTGGATATTTGCCCTTACTGTGCCAGGTGAGCAGACCCTAGTTTGGTTCCGTAACAGAAATGGTTGAAATTCACAGTTAGCGTGGAGGTATCTTATATAGTGCCTCCAACCCTTTTGCCACAGTGCCACAGTGTCAAAGTACCAGGTGGAAATTTTTTCTTACTTTAAGACTGTAACTGTTTTAAGAAAGTGTTTCTGAACAATGAAATAGTTGTCTGGTAGAAGGAACAGAAAAAAAACCTGAAATCTTAGGTAACTCATAATCCAGGCAGGCAGTGAGATATTTTAAGTCTCATTCCCTCTGTTGGTTGTCATTTTTACCTAGTATTTGTTAAGGCCCCCAATGGATTGGATGATGTTTGACATCAAACGCAATTGCCTGAATCAATTTTAAAATCTCATCAGTATGTCAATCCCATTTATGCAACAGATATAGAATATGAAGGCCTCTTACAGCCATTATAAATAGATGATAAGGAAGTTTATCAACTACTGGAGGTGAAGAGGACATGATCTCTCTCTTCTCCCTCTTTCCCTCTCTCTCTCTCTGTTTCTCTAACAAACAAACACATGCACACACACACACACACACACACACACCTGGAAAACATGAGCTTCCTTGCCTAAATCTCCATGGAATGACTCCTACCTTGAAGCAGCACCAACCTGACAATAATGCAATCAGTGATGTTATTTGAGGGGGTCTGAGAAAGACTCCCTCTCCCCCATTCAAAAACAACTCCTTCCCTAGACACAAAATCTCCATAAACTTCTTAAGCATAAATGCAGCAATTGTAAGTGACACAAAATGCTCTTGTAAGTGACAGGGTATTATGTTTTAACTATGCAGTTTCCCCTAAGTGCCTGGTACAACAAAGTAAAGTGTTATGAATCACCCAAGTTTTAAATTTGGTCCTGGGTCTCCTTTTTTCTAGCCACACTTACCTCCCTAGGGACTCAGGGGAGAAAGAACGCCTTGGGTAATAAATTTGGCCCTCATTGCCATTTAGCGTTATTCAAAGCCATGGTACTGAATGGGCTTAATGCAATGTCCCCCAGGAGACGTGGAGCAAAGTCCAGAGACATTTTTCATTGTCATAATTGGGAGATTTGCTATTGGAATCTAGTAGGTAGAGACCAGGGATGCTGCTCAACATCCTACAATGCACAGACAACCTCCTCTCAACAAAGAAATTATCTGGCCCAAAAGGTCAATAGTACTGATTTTGAGAAACCCTGACTTAAGTATATCTATTGTATCAGTTAATAATTATTTTTCTGCTGGCATATAACAGAAACTTCTGAAAGGGTGGCTTAGACATAGAAGGCAATTACGGGATTTTTTTTTTCTAGTAACAAAAAGAAGTCCAGAGGTAACCAGTTCAGGACTGGTATTGCTTTAAAGGCAGTCATGAAATATCAAGACATCTTCGAGCTTCCTGCTCTCCATCTGTAATATTTGTCTATTGTGTCTGTGTGGGCCAAGGCCCTTGGCCCCCTAAAGGTTGGCTGAAAAATCACTGACATAAGACAGATTGATTAATAAGAAAAAAGGCATACAAATATATTTAATGTATACATGGGCACCTTCAGAATGAAGACCCAAACTCCCAATGAGATACAAAAGCTAATATACCATCTTGAGGTTACGGAAAGAATGGAGGCATGGATCCTGGTAAAACAGGTTATGAGAGGGGGAGAAGAGGAATTCCATTGAGGGGATTACTACTGAAAATGAATGGATCCAGGAAGAGAGATTAATTTGTAAATATTTCTCCTTGGAATTTAAATTATCTTTGGAGATAGTCATTATACTTGTAAACTGGTCTGCTCAGGTGTGGCCACATCTTGGTCTTCTTTCCTGCAGTAGACTATGACATAACAGAGAAGGGAAGAAAAAAACTTCAACTTCTTGGGAGAGATGGTGATGGAGGCAGAGAGGTCAGAGAGACCTTGAGGCCTCTTCACTTAAGCATGTCAAAATGCCATACTTTGGAGTATTGGTTTCTGAGTCCTAACATCCTCATGGACACAAGGAGGCTGCTGAACCTTCAACCATCATATACAAGAATAATCAGGGCAAGCAAAGGGCAAATGACGCAAACCAGCAATGTCTGCCCCTTTTTGTCAGAAAAACAATAGCTTTTCCAGAATCCCTATTTGATAGCATTCCTCTTTTCTCTCCCTTTCTTATTAGACAGAATGGAGTTTCACAACCACCCTTAACAGAAAGGGAGTCTGTGAAAGTTGGATGGTTAACTAGGTATATTGTCCCTTTAAACAATATCAAGGTACTATTTATATGGATAAATGTGAGCATGCATATATTGGGTAGACAACTAGCAATATCTGCCTCACCTATACACTTTGAAATGAATTTTGGAAGGCTAAAGAGTGTTGAAACCACCTTTGCAAAGATAATGACAGTGAGAGAAATCTAACATGGCTGACTCTATCTTGCTTCTAGCCTCACAGGCTGGCAGTCTTCACTCATCCCGGGCATAGGCCAAGCTAACCATGGGAGGAACTTACTTTATAGTTTAACTTTAAAGCAAATATGATAATAATTCCTCCCTAAAACAGATCCCCTCCTTGTTGGGAGCTAAAACTGCCTTTGTAAGATTAATGAAAGGCCACAAGATTAGGACTATGAGAGGGGCCTGAAATGTGTTAAGATATAGGCATAGTTAAATGATACCCAGCCATTGTTCTGGAGGTCACAAGATTTGTAACTTCCCCAATTACCCCTGTAGATAACATCAGTATTGTAGAACCTAAGATTAGCATTTAGAAATGTCTTTTCAAGGTTGGGCATGGTGGCTCACGCCTGTAATCCCAGCACCTTGGGAGGCCGAGGTGGGCAGATCACAAGGTCAAGAGATCAAGAGCATCCTGGCCAACATGGTGAAATCCCATCTCTACTAAAAGTACAAAAATTAGCTGGGCTTGGTGGCACACACCTGTAGTCCCAGCTACTTGGGAGGCTGAGGCAGGAGAGTCGCTTAAGCCCGGGAGGCGGAGGTTGCAGTGAGCCAAGATCGCGCCACTGCACTCCAGCCTAGTGACAGAGCGAGACTCCATCTCAAAAAAAAAGAAATGTCTTTTAAGACTTGCATTTCTAATGACTGGCTGATTCCACCTGCACCCATGACTTGTGACTCAACCAGTTCTGTGGCCCCCACCTAGAGGCTGACTCAGTGCATGAGGACTGCATTCAACACTCCCATGATTTTGTGCCCAACCAATCAACATTCCGCACTTCCTAGCCCCCTGCCCACCAAACTATTCTTGAAAAACCCTAACCTCTGAACCTTCAGGGAGACTAATTTGAGTAATAACTCCATCTGTCGAGTGGCTGGCCTTGTGTTAATAAAACTCTTTCTCTACCACAATAGCACAGTCTCAGTGAATAGGTTTTGCCTTTACAGTGGGCAGGAAGAACTCAACAGGTGGTTACAGTGCTCGGTTCTTTGATTAGAGGAATATATAAAAGTATCTTTACATAAAATTTAAGAGCATGTGCTATTTTAAGAAACGATTATATGAACTGGATTAACTAAAATACTATACTACAGATGTGCTGAGAAGCTGAATTTCAAGTATGTTAGTATGGTAGTCAGGTTACATTATGTTATGTTGTGGTAGTAAGTGAACCCTCAAATTGCAGTGGCCTACCTCCACAAAGATTAGCTCTCATGTCACCTGACTGTTATATATTATTGCTGGCTCTGTCTTCATTCTGGAACCCAGACAGATAGAAAAGCCACCAGTAGTGAAGGAAATAAAAATATTTCATACCAAAATATATTTCTCTGAGATGGCTGTTTAAAGGGCCTGCAAACAGAAGCAGCCCGGAGAAGCTGTCTTTTGTGAAGATTTGCATCTATAGAGAAAATCTGCATTGATGCAGGCAGGCTTTCTCTGAGGCTTTCCTTTGTCTGGATTTAGAAAATATGAACGGAGAGTCTGACATCTTTATAGGTCTGAAAGAACCATTTACTATCTATTTTCTCTGAGGGTTGCTACCTGTGAGGTTTCATCTACATAACAAGACCACCTTTGCTAGCCAGGCCTCCTCTTCTCTCCCTCATAACTAGTCTTACTACCATAACCTGATTTGCCACCATAACTGTTTTGGGCCATGCTCTGAGCCCCCATTCTTCCTTTAACCTCAAGAAGATATAGAATCTTCTATATCCCATTGAGGGGAGGGTTGAGTAATCACTGTGGTTCTCCCCATACATGTTAATAAATTTGTATGCCTTTTCTCCTGTTAATCTGCCTTTTTTCAATTGATTTCTCCATGAACCTTCGGAAGGCAAAGGGAAAGTTTTCCCTTGCCCCTTACAGTAGCAAAATGACCATTGGCCATTAGACATGGCCATTAAAACATTGCCATTAGACATGGCAAAAAGAAAAGGCATGGTGCCTCACATGATTACCTTTAAAGCTTCTGTTTGGATGTGACTCATGTAATCTCCATCTGTATTTTGTTGACGAATGGAAACCTTATGACCTCTCTGAAGTTCACTAGAGTGGGGATGTATAAATTCTCCCACTGGGCTCTCCCAGTGGGAGGGAAGAAAACCAGACAGATACATTTGGCCATAGTTAGATGTTCTCCTTGGTGTATAACACTTTGTAATAGGGCTAACATGGCCCAATTCTGTTTCATAGATTCTCCTCCCCATAATAAAAATAGAGTGTAGCAATTATTTAAAAGCCACATGTAGAAAAAACACAATGCACCATTTTCATCATTCATTCAATGGATATTTATTCATTTTGTAATTCACATTTGTGCAGAACCTGATGGGTTCTTCTTGCCCACCACACAGATAAAGCCAATTCATTGAGACCGAAGTATGGCAATAGAGAAAGAGTTTAATAATTGCAGGGCCAGCCAAGTGGAAGGATGGGAGACATTTCTCGAATCTGCCTCCCTAAAAGCATGGAGGCTAGGGTTTTTCAATAATAGTTTAGTGGTCAGGGGGCTAGGGAATGGAGAATGCTAATTGGTTGGGTCGAGGATGAAATCATAGGGTCTAGAAAGTACCTCAAACACCAATCTTAGGTTTTGCAATAGTGATATTAGCTATAGGAGCAATTGGGGAGTTTTTAAATATTGTAATCTCCAGCTATATGACTCCTAAACCACAATTCTAACCTTATGGTTAATTTGTTAGTTTTACAAAGGCAGTTTCAGTCACTGAGCATGGATGGGATTCGTTTTGGGAAGGAATTGTTATCATCTTTGTTTTAAAGTTAAACTATACACTAAATTCCTCCCATAGTTAGCTTGGCCTATGCCCGGGAATGAATAAGGGCAACTTGGAAGTTAGAAGCAAGATGGAACCAGTTAGGTCAGATCTTTCTCACTGTTATAATTTTTGAAAAGGTAGTTTCAATTTTCTTCTATGGGCTAGGAACTTTGTTAGTCACAAGAAATTCTTTAGCTACAGGAAGAATCAAACTATCACTTAGAATACAGGGTAAATAAGTAGTGTGCTAGTGGGATGCACAGGCAGAGAAAGGGAATATAACTCAGACTGAATGACTCATGGAAATATTCCCAAATGAGGTGACATTTAAAAATGTTTTTGAAGGTTGGTTAAAGATTATCTAGGGAAAAAAGAAGGAAAACAGCAAGCAATACTTAATGGTGAAACATTAAAGCTTCTTCATTGTAATTGGGCAGAAAACCCAGTGTGCCAACTGTCACGATTTCTACTCAACATTGTGCAGTGCAATGAGGCAAAATAAAGAAATAAAAGGTATGAGGATTCTAAAGGGAGAAACAAAACTATTTTGTAATGATGCAGTCATTTTTAAATGTTATAGTTGTTTGCATAGATAATCCAAAAGAATCTATATTAGAATTTATAAGTGAACTTAGCAATATTTCTATATACAAAATCAGCATATAAAATACATTCAATTTCTACATACTAGTAACAAATTCTTAGAAAATAAAATGTTTTCAAAGCAATGCCATTTATGACAGGATAGAAACATCAAGTACTGAGGACGGCAGCCAAGATGGCCGAATAGGAACAGCTCCGGTCTACAGCTCCCAGCGTGAGCGATGCAGAAGACAGGTGATTTCTGCATTTCCATCTGAGGTACCGGGTTCATCTCACCAAGGAGTGCCAGACAGTGGGTGCAGGACAGTGGGTGCAGCACACCATGCACGAGCCGAAGCAGGGCGAGTCATTGCCTCACTCAGGAAGCGCAAGGGGTCACGGAGTTCCCTTTCCTAGTCAAAGAAAGGGGTGACATACGGCACCTGGGAAATCAGGTCACTCCCACCCTAATACTGCACTTTTCCAACGGGCTTAAAAAATGGCGCACCAGGAGATTATATCCCGCACCTGGCTCGGAGGGTCCTATGCCCATGGAGTCTCGCTGATTGCTAGCACAGCAGTCTGAGATCAAACTGCAAGGTGGCAGCGAGGCTGGGGGAGGGGCACCCGCCATTGCCCAGGCTTGCTTAGGTAAACAAAGCAGCTGGGAAGCTCGAACTGGGTGGAGCCCACCACAGCTCAAGGAGGCCTGCCTGCCTCTGTAGGCTCCACCTCTGGGGGCAGGGCACAAACAAACAGACAGCAGTAACCTCTGCAGACTTAAATGTCCCTGTCTGACAGCTTTGAAGAGAGCAGTGGTTCTCCCAGCACGCAGCTGGAGATCTGGGAAGGGGCAGACTGCCTCAAGTGGGTCCCTGACCTCTGACCCCCGAGCAGCCTAACTGGGAGACACCCCCCAGTAGGGGCAGACTGACACCTCACACGGCCAGGTACTCCTCTGAGACAAAACTTCCAGAGGAATGATCAGACAGCAGCATTTGCGGTTCATGAAAATCCGCTGATCTGCAGCCACTGCTGCTGATACCCAGGCAAACAGGGTCTGGAGTGGACCTCTAGCGAACTCCAACAGACCTGCAGCTGAGGGTCCTGTCTGTTAGAAGGAAAACTAACAAACAGAAAGGACATCCACACCAAAAACCCATCTGTACATCACCATCATCAAAGACCAAAAGTAGATAAAACCACAAAGATGGGGAAAAAACAGAGCAGAAAAACTGGAAACTCTAAAAAGCAGAGCACCTCTCCTCCTCCAAAGGAACGCAGTTCCTCACCAGCAACGGAACAAAGCTGGATGGAGAATGACTTTGACGGGTTGAGAGGAGAAGGCTTCAGACAATCAAACTACTCTGAGCTACAGGAGGAAATTCAAACCAAAGACAAAGAAGTTAAAAACTTTGAAAAACATTTAGACGAATGTATAACTAGAATAACCAATACAGAGAAGTGCTTAAAGGAGCTGATGGAGCTGAAAGCCAAGGCTCGAGAACTACGTGAAGAATGCAGAAGCCTCAGGAGCCGATGCGATCAACTGGAAGAAAGGATATCAGTGATGGAAGATGAAATGAAGCGAGAAGGGAAGTTTAGAGAAAAAAGAATAAAAAGAAATGAACAAAGCCTCCAAGAAATATGGGACTATGTGAAAAGATCAAATCTATGTCTGACTGGTGTACCTAAAAGTGACGGGGAGAATGGAACCAAGTTGGAAAACACTCTGCAGGATATTATCCAGGAGAACTTCCCCAATCTAGCAAGGCAGGCCAACATTCAGATTCAGGAAATACAGAGAATGCCACAAAGAACTCCTCGAGAAGAGCAACTCCAAGACACATAATTGTCAGATTCACCAAAATTGAAATGAAGGAAAAAATGTTAAGGGCAGCCAGAGAGAAAGGTCGGGTTACCCACAAAGGGAAGCCCATCAGACTAACAGCTGATCTCTTGGCAGAAACTCTACAAGCCAGAAGAGAGTGGGGGCCAATATTCAACATTCTTAAAGAAAAGAATTTTCAACCCAGAATTTCATATCCAGCCAAACTAAGCTTCATAAGTGAAGGAGAAATAAAATACTTTACAGACAAGAAAATGCTGAGAGATTTTGTCACCACCAGGCCTGTCCTAAAAGAGCTCCTGAAGGAAGCACTAAACATGGAAAGGAACAACCAGTACCAGCTACTGCAAAATCATGCCAAATTGTAAAGACCATGGAGGCTAGGAAGAAACTGCATCAACTAACGAGCAAAATAACCAGCTAACATCATAATGACAGGATCAAATTCACACATAACAATATTAACTTTAAATGTAAATGGACTAAATGCTCCAATTAAAAGACACAGACTGGCAAATTGGATAAAGACTCAAGACCCATCAGTGTGCTGTATTCAGGAAACCCATCTCACGTGCAGAGACACACATAGGCTCAAAATAAAAGGATGGAGGAAGATCTACCAAGCAAATGGAAAACAAAAAAAGGCAGGGGTTGCAATCCTAGTCTCTGATAAAACAGATTTTAAACCAACAAAGATTAAAAGAGACAAAGAAGGCCATTACATAATGGTAAAGGGATCAATTCAACAAGAAGAGCTAACTATCCTAAATATATATGCACCCAATACAGGAGCACCCAGATTCATAAAGCAAGTCCTGAGTGACCTACACAGAGACTTAGACTCCCACACAATAATAATGGGAGACTTTAACACCCCACTGTCAACATTAGACAGATCAACGAGACAGAAAGTTAACAAGGATACCCAGGAATTGAACTCAGCTCTGCACCAAGCGGACCTAATAGACATCTACAGAACTCTCCACCCCAAATCAACAGAATATACATTTTTTTCAGCACCACACCACACCTATTCCAAAATTGACCACATAGTTGGAAGTAAAGCTCTCCTCAGCAAATGTAAAAGAACAGAAATTATAACAAACTGTCTCTCAGACCACAGTGCAATCAATCTAGAACTCAGGATTAAGAAACTCACTCGAAACCGCTCAACTACGTGGAAACTGAACAACCTGCTCCTGAATGACTACTGGGTACATAATGAAATGAAGGCAGAAATAAAGATGTTCTTTGAAACCAACGAGAACAAAGACACAACATACCGGAATCTCTGGGACACATTCAAAGCAGTGTGTAGAGGGAAATTTATAGCACTAAATGCCCACAAAAGAAAGCAGGAAAGATCCAAAATGGACACCCTAACATCACAATTAAAAGAACTAGAAAAGCAAGAGCAAACACATTCAAAAGCTAGCAGAAGGCAAGAAATAACTACAATCAGAGTAGAACTGAAGGAAACAGAGACACAAAAAACTCTTCAAAAAATTAATGAATCCAGGAGCTGGTGTTTTGAAAGGATCAACAAAATTGATAGACTGCTAGCAAGACTAATAAAGAAGAAAAGAGAGAAGAATCAAATAGACGCAATAAAAAATGATAAAGGGGATATCACCACTGATCCCACAGAAATACAAACTACCATCAGAGAATACTACAAACACCTCTACGCAAATAAACTAGAAAATCTAGAAGAAATGGATAAATTCCTCAACACATACACCCTCCCAAGACTAAACCAGGAAGAAGTTGAATCTCTGAATAGACCAATAACAGGCTCTGAAATTGTGGCAATAATCAATAGCTTACCAACCAAAAAGAGTCCAGGACCAGATGGATTCACAGCCGAATTCTACCAGAGGTACAAGGAGGAACTGGTACTCTTCCTTCTGAAACTATTCCAATCAATAGAAAAAGAGGGAATCCTCCCTAACTCATTTTATGAGGCCAGCATCATCCTGATACCAAAGCCGGGCAGAGACACAACCAAAAAAGAGAATTTTAGACCAATATCCTTGATGAACATTGATGCAAAAATCCTCAATAAAATACTGGCAAACCGAATCCAGCAGCACATCAAAAAGCTTATCCACCATGATCAAGTGGGTTTCATCCCTGGGATGCAAGGCTGGTTCAATATATGCAAATCAATAAATGTAATCCAGCATATAAACAGAACCAAAGACAAAAACCACATGATTATCTCAATAGATGCAGAAAAGGCCTTTGACAAAATTCAACAACTGGTCATGCTAAAAACGCTCAATAAATTAGGTATTGATGGGACATATCTCAAAATAATAAGAGCTATCTATGAGAAACCCACAGCCAATATCATACTGAATGGGCAAAAACTGGAAGCATTCCCTTTAAAAACATGTATACATATGTAACTAACCTGCACATTGTGCACATGTACCCTAAAACTTAAAGTATAATAATAATAAAATTAAAATAAAAATTTGAAAAAAAAAAAAAAAAGAAAACTGGCACGAGACAGGGATGCCCTCTCTCACCACTCCTATTCAACATAGTGTTGGAAGTTCTGGCCAGGGCAATTAGGCAGGAAAAGGAAATAAAGGGTATTCAATTAGGAAAAGAGGAAGTCAGATTGTCCCTGTTTGCAGATGACATGATTGTATATCTAGAAAATCCCATTGTCTCAGCCCAAAATCTCCTTAAGCTGATAAGCAACTTCAGTAAAGTCTCAGGATACAAAATCAATGTACAAAAATCACAAGCATTCTTATACACCAATAACGGACAAACAGAGAGCCAAATCACGAGTGAACTCCCATTCACAATTGCTTCAAAGAGAATAAAATACCTAGGAATGCAACTTACAAGGGACATGAAGGACCTCTTCAAGGAGAACTACAAACCACTGCTCAATGAAATAAAAGAGGATACAAATAAATGAAAGAACATTCCATGCTCATGGGTAGGAAGAATCAATATCGTGAAAATGGCCATACTGCCCAAGGTAATTTATAGATTCAATGCCATCCCCATTAAGCTACCAATGACTTTCTTCACAGAATTGGAAAAAACTACTTTAAAGTTCATATGGAACCAAAAAAGAGCCCACATCGCCAAGTCAATCCTAAGCCAAAAGAACAAAGCTGGAGGCATCATGCTACCTGACTTCAAACTATACTACAAGGCTACAGTAACCAAAACAGCATGGTACTGGTACCAAAACAGAGAGATAGATCAATGGAACAGAACAGAGCCCTCAGAAATAACGCCACATATCTACAACCATCTGATCTTTGACAAACCTGAGAAAAACAAGCAGTGGGGAAAGGATTCCCTATTTAATAAATGGTGCTGGGAAAACTGGCTAGCCATATGTAGAAAGCTGAAACTGGATCCCTTCCTTACACCTTATACAAAAATTAATTGAAGATGGATTAAAGACTTAAATGTTAGACCTAAAACCATAAAAACCCTAGAAGAAAACCTAGGCATTACCATTCAGGACATAGGCATGGGCAAGGACTTCATGTCTAAAACACCAAAAGCAAATAACAAAAGCCAAAATTGACAAATGGGATCTAATTAAACTCAAGAGCTTCTGCACAGCAAAAGAAACTACCATCAGAATGAACAGGCAACCTACAGAATGGGAGAAAATTTTCGCAACCTACTCATCTGACAAAGGGCTAATATCCAGAATCTACAATGAACTCCAACAAATTTACAAGAAAAAAACAAACAACCCCATCAAAAAGTGGGCAAAGGACATGAACAGACATTTCTCAAAAGAAGACATTTATGCAGCCAAAAAACACATGAAAAAATGCTCACCATCACTGGCCATCAGAGAAATGCAAATCAAAACCACAATGAGATACCATCTCACACCAGTTAGAATGGCAATCATTAACAAGTCAGGAAACAACAGGTGCTGGAGAGGATGTGGAGAAATAGGAACACTTTTACACTGTTGGGGGGACTGTAAACTAGTTCAACCATTGTGGAAGTCAGTGTGGTGATTCCTCAGGGATCTGGAACTAGAAATACCATTTGACCCAGCCATCCCATTACTGGGTACATACCCAAAGGACTATAAATCATGCTGCTATAAAGACACATGCACACGTATGTTTATTGCAGCACTATTCACAATAGCAAAGACTTGGAACCAACCCAAATGTCCAACAATGATAGACTGGATTAAGAAAATGTGGCACATATACACCATGGAGTACTATGCAGCCATAAAAAATGAGTTCATGTCCTTTGTAGGGACATGGATGAAATTGGAAATCACCATTCTCAGTAAACTATCGCAAGGACAAAAAACCAAACACCACATGTTCTCACTCATAGGTGGGAATTGAACAATGAGAACACATGGACACAGGAAGGGGAACATCACACTCTGGGGGCTGTTGTGGGGTGGGGGGAGCAGGGAAGGATAGCATTAGGAGATATACCTAATGCTAAATGACGAGTTAATGGGTGCAGCACACCAGCATGGCACATGTACACATATGTAACTAACCTGCACATTGTGCACATGTACCCTAAAACTTAAAATATAATAATAATAAAATAAATAAATAAAATAAAAAATAAAATCACAAAAAAAAAAGAAAAATACTCTTTCCAACAGAGAATGAGCACAGTAAAACTCACTCCTCTGCAGTTCAGCAGATGACATGGAAAATAAGTTACAGGCATCTAGTCATAGTCCAAGCAGTTCAAACTAAGAAAGCTACTGAAAACTGTGCTGGAGAGAAAAGCCAACAGCAGGCTTTCTGACATGGGTTCAACAGGTGTTAGATGAAGCAGCCTCATTAGAAATCAACTGGTAATATAAACCTCAGAAATTATGGATGAGGGGACTGATAATTTTGCAAAAATGTTAATAAGAGATGTAAAATTGGAAAACAATTTCAGCAAGGACTTGCATGTGGGAAAAATAAAATGTTTTCATTTTTCCATTACTTCAAAAATAGGTAATGGGCCAGACTATTTTTGTAAACAAAGTTTTATTGGAAGACAGCCACACCCATTCATTTATATATTGTCTAAGGATGCTTTCTCTCTACAATGGCAGAGTGGAGTAGTTGCAACAGACATCTTATGGCTCACAAGGTCTAAAATATTTACTATCTGGGCTCTTACAGGAAAAGCTTCCAGGCCTCTGATACAGGATATTTAGAAGAAAATCAGCAGAATGTTTCCAGAAAAAGGAAAGAACTCCTAAATAGAGAAAATCTCTCAGCCACATACAGTAAGGATTGTTACCAATTTCTTAATGAAAAGGGAACAGGAAATAAACAACAGAACCTCACCATATGTCACTATGTCACATGTAGTTTTTTTGTTTTAACAATTGATCATAGGTAAACTGTATAAAGTGCTTATTCTGTAATTTTGGAACAGAAATAACTTCCATCTAATCCTTTTGAAGTTTTCATAGGTGTAGATTTTAAGAACCACCATCTGTTACAGACATTTATGCAAGTCGAATGGGTGAACTCTCCCTAAGTATTGCAAGCAAAGTTAGTATCCAGAATAGGAAAAACCAAGACCACAATTCTCTGATGCTTACAGAAGGGCTGGTTGAACCAGGACTATCTTAGCAAGTATATGAAACACATTATGGAAGTTCTAACCCACCCTTTCACTTCCATTTAACCTCCTTTCTTCCATGATAAAAATCAAAAGCTGTGCTAAAGTAGAAATTTACTATTCATTAAAATGTTATTGCATAGAGGATGATTTAGCACAGAGAAATAGAAATAGGTATCAAAAGATTTTCATCATATAACTCTCTCCTCCACCAACTAGGTCCGTGTTCTCAATCCATGATTATACACTATATTGTAACATTTTCTAATTATGTCCCACATAGGTTTGCTTATCCTACGTGGGACATAATTAAATTTTATGCTCCATAAAGGCTGGGACTACGGATTAAATCTTTTTTATTTATTCCTTAGCATCTATCAAAAAGGAAGAAATTAATCTGATAAAGTCTTTGTTACATACATATCTGAAGGTAAACATTTTCCAGACATTAAACCTACTTTATAATTATCAGCTAAGATACTGAACACTGATTGGATGGGTGGGAAGAGAGGAACAGGCATTCCACAACAGATGTGCATGTATGCATGTACACACACACACACACACACACACACACACACACACACACACACAGAATGCTTAGTTTAACTCTAATTTTCAGAAATATATAATTTTCTGAATTACAAATATTTAATTTTCAGAAATATAACCAGAGAAGAGGGCAAGAGCCAGGAGACCCTGGCAAAAGTGTGAACCCAAGAGACTGAGCCACTCCAAGGTGGGAGAAAAAAAGATAAATTATTGAGTGGGGATATGAGGGACAAAGGGTAAGATATTGCATATCTTGGATATGGGGAGATAGCTAAGCTGAAAAAGACCAGCAGATTCCAAAGGTTAAGAGAGGCAGCATCAAATGTAGAAGGCTTAGCTAAGGCAGGACAGAGCAGATAGGTGCTCCCATATTTTAAATGTCTAGTAGAAAAAGACAAATTAAGAAGGTAGAAAGATTACGTTATTTGGGGCTGATAATATAATGTTAATAGATGATAGAGAAAGCAACCTTATTCAACCCAAAGCTATTTTCTTATTCTTCTCTGTTAAAAAGAATGATCTTTGGACTAGAGAATATAAATCAAACAGTGTTAAGAGTGAAGTGAAGACAAAGATGGGTGAGAAGAATGCAGGAAAGTAACAAGTCTTTTTCTTTATTTTAAATTCTTCAGCTTGAATCAGTTATATCCCGGGACTCTGAAAAACTTAAACATGAGATTATATTCAATAAGTTTGAAGAGTGATAAAGTATGAGAGGGATGTTAAATGCATGAACAGATAAGGTGGTCCTAATTCTTAAAAGAGTAAAGGAGAATTCTTTTTCTATAGCCTAATGAACAATTTGTAGAACAAGATTCTAGAGCAGGCTATTGGAAGGACTATTTATGAAGACAAGTGGTGGTCATCATGGGGAAAGATTTACTCAGGAAAAGTAACATCTGGCCATTTGATTCTCATTTCTCATAGCGACATCTGAGTGGTAGATCAGAGAATGTGGTAGCCAAAGAGAATCTGAAGACTAGCAAATCATTGACAAAGCCTGTCAAGATGTCCTTGGGAACAGGCTAAATGAAAGTTGGATGGATGTTTAATGGTTGAACATCCTTACCTCATAGGATCTCATTGCTGGGTCAAGTCAACACAGGGGAAAATTCCTAGTGATCTCCAAAAGGCTCTATTCGCACCTCTCACTATTCAACATATTGATCACAGATTTGGAAGATAATGTTGGTCATATGCTAACCAAACGTGTGACAGGAAGCTGGGCATATTAATACACTAGGTGGCATAATTCAGATCCAAAGAAGCTTCAACAGACTAGATTTTATTTTATTTTATTTTATTTTTGAGATTAAGTCTTGTTCTGTCACCCAGGCTGGAGTGCAGTGGCGCGATCTCAGCTCACTGCAACCTCTGCGTCCCGAGTTCAAACGATTCTCCTGCCTTAGCCTCCTGAGTAGCTGGAATTACAGGCACGCACCACCACACCCAGATAATTTTTGTATTTTTAGTAGAGATGGAGTTTCACCGTGTTGGTCAGACTGGTCAACAGACTAGATTTTAAATCATTTCATTACAGGCTCCCTATCTTTGCATTCCTCTGGTACTTATCTCAGTGCCTTACACTAGATTCTCAATGAATGTTTTGTGAATGGACAAATGAATTAATTAATTAACAATAGGAAGAGTCTAAGGGGATGAGGTTAGTAGTAAAAATGATAGTTGACAACCAAAATCTGTCCTCCCCTTCTTACATAGAAACAGAGTTGTGTCTAGTACATGATTGCTAACTAGACCATATTCCCCAGCCTCCTTTGCAGTTAGGCATGGTCATGTGACTGAGTTCTCACTCATTAAATGTTGGCACATATGATGAGTTCTACTTCCAACTCTCTTTTAAGATGTTAAGGACCTCTTATATGCTCCCTTTCCTTTCCCACTGGCTGAAACTGGGACAGACTTGACAGTAGCCCAGCCTCAAGAATGTAGATAAAGACAGTGCCCCAGGAGAATGACTGAGCTGCAAGGTGGGAGCTAGTCTGGGTCCCTAGACGGCCATATGGGGCAAAGTTTCTCTGATGACCTGGACTGCTCACATCAGAACTGTTATATGAAATATAAGCCACTTTACAGAGGGCTTCTTTTTTAATTTTTAATTTTTGTGGGTACATGGTAGGTGCATACACATATGGGGTAGATTAGCTGTTTTAATACAAGCATGCAATGCATAATTATCACATCATGGAAAGTGGGGTATCCATCTTCTCAAGCATTTATCCTTTGTGTTACAAACACTTCAATTGTACTCTTTTAGTTATTTTTAAATGTACAATGAAATTATTGTTGACTATAGTCACCCTGTTGTGCTATCAAATACTATCATTCTTTCTAACTATTTTTTGTACCCATTAACCATCCCCACCTCCCCCTCACCCGCCCCTCAACTACCCTTCCCAGCCTCTGGTAACCATCATTATATTCTCTATCTCTATGAGTTCAATTGTTTTGATGTTTAGATCCCACAAATAAGTGAGAGCACACAATGTTTCTCTTTTGGTGTCTGGCTTATTTCACTTAGCATAATAACCTCCAGTTCCATTCATGTTGTTGCAAATGACTGAATCTCATTCTTTTTTATGGCTTATACTCCATTGTGTATAAGTACCACATTTTCTTTATCTATTTATCTGTTGGTGGACACTTAGTTGGCTTCCAAATGTTGGCTATTGTGAACAGAGCTGCAACAAACATGGGAGTGCAGATATCTCTTCGATGTACTGATTTCCTTTCTTGTGGGTATATACCCAGCAGTGGAATTGCTGGGTCATATGATAGCTCTATTTTAGTTTTTTGAGGAAAGTCCAAACTGTTCTCCATAGTGATTGTACTAATTTACACTCCCACAAACAGTGTACAAGGGTTCCGTTTTCTCCACATCCTCATTAGCATTTATTATTGCCTGTCTTTTGGATATAAGCCATTTTAACTAGGGTGAGATGATATCACAGTGTAGTTTTCACTTGCATTTCTCTGATGATCAAGGATATTGAGCACCTTTTTGTATGCCTGTTTGCCATTTGTCTTCTTTTGAGAAATGTCTATTCAGATCTTTTGGCTATTATCTAATCAGATTACTAGATTTTTTTCCCATAGAGTTGTTTGAGCTTCTCATATGTTCTGGTTATTAATCCCTTGTCAGACAGATAGTTTGCAAATATCTTCTCCCATTGTATGGGTTGTCTCTTCACTTTGTTGATTGTTTCCTTTGCTGCACAGAAGCTTTTTAACTTGATATTATTCCCTTTGTCCATTTTTGCTTTGGTTGCCTGTGCTAGTGGACATTACTCAAGAAATCTTTGCCCAGACCAAGGTCCTGGAGAGTTTCCCCAATGTTTTCCTGTAGTAGTTTCATAGTTTTAGGTCTTATATTTGATTCTTTAATCCTTTTTTTTTTTTTAATTTATGTATGTGGTGAGAGATAGGGGTCTAGTTTCATTCTTCTGCACATGGATATCCAGTTTCCCCAGCACCATTTATTGAAGAGACTGTCTTTTCCCCATGTATATTCTTGTCACCACAGTTGAAAATAAGTTCACTGCAGGTGTGTAGATTTGTTTTTGGGTTCTCTATTCTATTCCATTGGTCTATGTGTCTGTTTTTATGTCAGTACCATGCTGTTTTGGTTACTAGAGCTCTGTAGTACAATTTGAAGTCAGGTAATGTGATTCTAGAGGGTTTCTTTTTATATTTGCTTAGTCTTGATCCTAAGAAGAGATTCAATGTGAGGTTGTCCAGCCAATAAGCAGTGTATTAGGGGTAAATGTCATGGAGTGCCTTTATGTCTAAAGAAAACCCTAATGATTTCACAAATACGGAATAGGGGGACTCTAGCTTAACTGCCTCATATGTGAAAAGACTTGGAGATATTTTTGTTAACTAAAGGATGAATGTGACATGGAGTGCCCTTATGTCTAAAGAAAAACTAATGATTTCACAAATACGGAATAGAGGGACTCTAGCTTAACTGCCTCATGTGTGAAAACACTTGGAGATTTTTTGGTTAACTAAAGGATGAATATGATTCAATCATGTGCCATAACTGGGGATGGCAGTAGTGAATATAGTCCTAGCAGTGTGCCATGTAGAATGAAGGCAGTGATGGTTGGACTTAAGTCTTTCTGCCCTTGTCAGACCATGGCTGGCAACCTTCAGATCACAGTGCAGACTCATTTCTTCAACAAGACTTATCAAGTACATTATGGGAATATGATTACATCTTAGTGGTCCATGAGTGCTAACAAATTCAGTTGAACTTTTTATTTTTGCTTACAATTATCAGGTGGACTGCATCTGAGTCAGACAATCTGGATGCCTCTAGCAAAGCCTATTCAGAGGAGATAAATCAGGATGGTGAACACATTAAAAATTAAGTCCTATAAAGAGTATTTGTTGGTCTTGAGTGGGAAGAAAGTGACTCATCACAATGCGGAGGAACCCTAGAGGGACAAAATAGCAGATGTCTTCAAGTATTTGTAGGATTCTTCACAAGGAAGAGGAATGAGACATGTTCTGAATGGTATCTGAAAAATTTGAACTTGAAACTGCATGCAAAAAAAAGCAATACTCCATATAACCCTAATGTATAAACATCTACATTTTTCTAAAGTTAAGAGATGCCCATTTATATTTACAGAAGAATCCTTCCCTTCATAAAAGGATTTTAATAGTGATTTCTTCTATGCATTTAAGATTTTTTTTTTTTTTTTTTTTTTTTTTTTTTTTTTTTTGACCAAGTCTCACTCTGTTGCCCAGGATGGAGTGCAGTGGCGCAATCTTGGCTCACTGCAACCTCCGCCTCCCTGGTTCAAGTGATTCTCTTGCCTCAGCCTCCCGAGTAGCTGGGATTACAGGCACCTGCCACCATGCTTGGCTAATTTTTGTATTTTCAGTAGAGACAGGGTTTCACCATGATGGCCAGGCTGGTCTCAAACTCCCGACCTCAGGTGATCCACCTGCCTCGGCCGCCCAAAGCGCTGGGATTACAGGTGTGAGCCACTGTGCCCAGCTGCATTTAAGATTTTTTATTTGAAAAATAACCTTACAGGAATACTGAATCCCTCAGCTCCGTGGCACAGCACAATCAGCAAGGCTAATATGAAGCAAGTTTAATAAAGAAACTATTGACAAATGTGTGGGAGGCAATAGAGAAATCACAAGGAGTGGCAAAGAATCCCAGGGCTAGTAAGAACAGGGCACTGAAGGGCCAAGGGAAAGGCAGTTACTGGAACTTGCAAACAGTGAGCATTGAAAGTTGAGTGAAATCGGCTGCATGCCAAGGGATGCACCTTATGATGACCCTACAGGATGCAGCTGGGGGAATAATACTTTGAACTTCACTGTCTTCCCCTCTTGCAATCTGCCATGGCTTCTCATTTGCTGAACCCAACCAGAAGCCAGAGGTCAAGAAGCACATTTATGGAATCCATGCAGATCAGCCCTTCAGTCCCTAAAGTAGATCAGCCCTTCAGTCCATAAAGCAGAATAGAAAAGGTGAAGAGTAGAAAGGATCTGCAGGAGCAAATAGAAGCCATCAAGGAAACGTAATGTGAATCTGAATGTGCTGCTTTATGTATCAATGCTCCTATCATACATCTTTTCATTTTATTCCATATATGAGCAATACTAATGAAACCTCAGTGATAACAGTCTCCAAAACAAGCAGTGTGAGCTGATATAAAATGAAAATGAAAATCCAGTATACTGGAAGTGAAGCTGGTGTTTTCTCATCTCCCTCCACTCACATGGATGAGTGAGCTCTCCATTTTTAAACACCATTTGCAGACTGATCTGCCTCTATTACATGCTAAACCTATGGTAAATCAAAAGAGGAAAATAAATCTTGCCTCTGTAAAGAATGCCTCCAACAGTAAGATGAAGATTTTGTTTTCATAAAGCATCAAATGATCCACTGTAAAAATTTGAATAGGTCAGAATTCTAAAAACAAATCTAGCTGCATAAAGTTAAAGTCCTGGGGAAAAAAAGATAAGATACAGTAATACTCTTGGGCCTAAACATTTTGTTTGGGCTTTGAATTAGACATATGTTCATTCATCATCCTCATTTGTGCAAAGAGTAAAACCTGTCTCATTGGCAATTTTTATTTCAACATGACTCCCTTCTGTAAATGCCCTCTCTCAGTTATAGCACATGGTTTTTTTTAAAGCCTTGGGCAGACTCACACATTTTCTGCTGCTGCTGTTGCTCCCACGGCACTTTTTTCTTCCCTTTCTTACAGCACAGATCATTTTGTATCATAATTATTGAACATGTCTGACTCCCTTGCTAGACGGTGAGCCCCCCAGGAGGAAAGACCATGCCTTACTCATCTTTGCATCCTGCAGTCCCAGGAGCTCCTTCCCCAGGGTACACACCCAATGAATACTTGTCAAATAAATTAATGATGAAGCATCTTTACCTTCTGTCTTTTCTCTCTTGAGGAGCAGGATTCTTGAACTAAGAGGGAGCACCATCCTTCCTACACATTCTCCAGAGTGAAGCTTGTGGTTTGGGTTTTCTTCTTAACTATTCTGTATTTGTATTTGCATGTACTATACAAGCAAATGAAAGGTTTTGTTAAACTGAATCACTTAGAGTTGAGATCAGCAGACTTTTTTTTAAGGGCCAGAGAGTATAACTATTTTAGGTCTGACCTTGTAGCGCCATTATAGAGCATGACTGTGTTCCAATAAAACAGGCCTCCATTACCAGACACTAGGCTGTGAGCAATGCTGCAATGAGTAACCTTGTACACATAGCCTTTCTTTCTTGTGCGTACGTATCTGTAGGATCAATGACAAAATGTTGGATTGCTGGGGAAAGAATAACTACATCTGTAAATTTGGTAGATACGGCCAAATTTGTGCACTTGTTGATTAAAAAAACTGAGAAAAGAAAGAAACATGATCTCAAAATCAAACTATTCATGGTTTCTAAAGTTAGAATCAGAACAGGAATTAGTCAACGTTTATTGAATATCTATCATCTCTGCTTACTCAATACACTAATGTATTGGGAAAAACAATACATGGGAAAAACAAATGTCTCTTCACTCAGAAACTATAAAGTCTGGTCAATATAAATCGACTACAATGATTTTTTGACTTGAGGTCATTTTAAGTAAATTGAGTAATTAATCATTTAACTAATAAGAAAATATCTGCTCAAAATGTATTACCATTATGGCTTAAGATACCCATGGCTAAAAGAGGTCGTCTGGACTACTATAACACTTTATCTTTGCATCTTTAGAATCTCTTTTTCATGTTTTACCTTATATTAAGAATATCTATTTTTGTTTATGTCCCTTACCTAATGAACATACGTGGGCTCTTGGTCATTTACCTTTTTTGCTTGGTCAGTCCATCAACAAAAGTCTGCAGAAAGCACAAAGTACCCTAAATAGTTACTCTCTGGTCCTTTTTTAAAAGGAAGTTTGCTGACCCCAACTCTAAATGATTCCATTTAACAAAATCTTATATTTGCTAGTGAATCCTTTTTTAAGGAGGGACTCCATGTTCAGCATTTTTATCATACACAGAAGACCATTCAGATCATCTTTCTAGCTATGTCAATTAAATTCCACAGATGATGAATAGATTAGACCTTGCGTGATTCATGTAACATTAGGCATGCTGTTGTAAGGAGACAATACCTTTCCTTTGCTTGTACTTGCTGGCCTCAGAATTCCTCTGAGGATACAAAAACAAATGTGGGAGTGGCCAAAAGTTAAGAGACCCTGGGAGAAACCACAAGGCTGCTGAATGCATCATCACATGGATTTTCTCCAATGCCTGTGGTCCACCTTGTTGTCCCTTCTCAGACCGATATTCATGGATTATCTTGTCAGAAAGCTTTACCACTGGATTCTCATGTCACATAGCAATGTGCCCTCCACTCAGCAGATTAGAGTCTGAACAGCCAGAAAGTTCAAATAACCAGAACTGGCTTTGATCACACACACACACACACACAAATACGCTGAATTAGCCCACAAGACCCAACAACCATAACTAGTTTGATGTTGTGCTTAAAACCTTTGCAACATCTAAAAGTGTTTTGTGAATTATCAAAGAAAGATTTAAATGAGGACAATATAGCTTTAGTTTTAATTATATCACATTGTTGTATAAACTCTTGGAATTTGGTTTAGTTAAATGAAAATCTTTCATCTATAAGTTTTTTGAATTATTTTCATGTCTTTATTAAAACATGGTAATATTATGGAGTCTACAGGGAATTTGGTGATTGTGTGGATTTTTTTGATTACACTATAATTACTGCTGATTACTTAGAAGTTTAAAATATGTAACAGTAATACTAGCAATATAAATTAAATATTCAGAGTAAGCTGATTAATACTCAAACCAGAAAATTAGTTAACTAGACTACCTAACTCCCCCAGATTTCTGGAATAATCAGTTTACTTACATGGTATGGGTCTCTGGGAACTCTCTTAAACATGCTGAGTTGAGCAAAGCTGACTCTTCATTGGCCTTCTATATTAATTTCAACCATAAACTGGGTAGCTTAAGACAACAGTAAAGTAAGAAATTTATTATCTCACAGGTCTGGAGGCTGGAAGTTCAAAATCAAGTTGTCAGCAAGGCCACACTCCCTCTGAGGGCTCTAGGGGCGAATCCTTCCTTGCGTCTTGATAAATTAACATTTATCAATTCTAGATGACATGAATACACAGATATTTGTCATATAATCTGCAATTGTTTCTGAATGTTTTTAACTTTTAAAAACAAAAAAGTAAGATAATTGTTGTTGAATAATATGGAGCCGGGTGTAAACGAGCAAGAGGTCATTTCTTTCTTTTTCTGTTTGTTATTTGCTTTTTGAGATGGAGTCTGGCTCTGTCACCTAAGTTGGAGTGCAGTGGTGTGATCTCGACTTACTGCAACCAGCAAAAGGTCATTTCTTTCTATTTCTACATTATGGTTAATCACCTGAAGGGAATTTTCTCAGCTTTGACTAGGATGGCTGGTAATATTTAGTTTCAGTAGCATTGTCTTCCATTACGAATTAACTGTACAAAAGATTACCCTCGGAAATGGAAAGAAACACGATTGTTTTACAAGATGATCCTATCCTACTCTCTCTCTAACATCTCTTAGCAGTGGTTCTCACACTTGGGTGTGCATCAGGATCACCAATGGGGCTTGTTTAAACACAGGTTGCTGGGCCTCACCACCAGAGTTTCTGATTCAGTAGCTCTGGACCAGGAATCTGCATTTCTAACAAGTTCCCAGGTGATGCTGACACTGCTGGTCTGGGGGACACACTTTAAGAACCACTGATCTAAAGAAAAAAGAAAGAAACAAAAGCTTTACTGAAATCAAGGCTGATTTTAATGTGTACAATTTATAACTGATAAAGTGTTAAATCAATGGTAGAGGCCTTTTATATAATCATTTTAGATGAGAAAATAATATTGGTTTTATTGAAATATTCATTCATTTATTTGGGGCCAAATAGGTCCAAGGAAAGTAAAGAGTCCTAGGCAGGGTTAAGAATACCAAGTGTTGCATTTGTTTAATACAAATGCAAAATGTTTCTAGAAAGATGTATGTAACATGCAATACAAACCATAAATCAATGACTAGTGTCCTGTTCATCTGTTTTGGTAACAAATAAAGACAGAAAACCCCGAGTTCTTACCTTGCTGCCCCTCGTCCTACTACCTACACCTAATTACTGCTCCCATCTAATTCCACCTGATCCACTGCTCATGTACCCTGTAACCTGCCACCCCACAAGGTATCCTCCCGACTCATGCCTGTCAACATTTCTGGATGTTCTTACTTCATATGTTGCTGCTGGTTTTTCAAGATGCCCTATCATTATTTAAATTACTGCAATATACAAACTTTGATGATGCTTTCTGAAAAGAAGCATCTTGCTCTTGGTACTGTTTCAAAAAGCCCAGTTTCATAATTTGTATTTCAGTGCACATTTATTTTTAAAACCATTTGATGGATAAATCATCTTCATAAAGTTATGTTTTTGTTTCTCATTGCAACCCAAAAATCTTTGAAGACTCCATGCATGAATACCCAGGGCTCAAAATATAAAAGTCAACAATTATTTGCCTTTAAAACGCCATCTTCACAAAGCTAATTTATCAGGTGTCTTCCAGTGTTTTCCATGGACAGCAAAGGCAAAACAACTATGTCAATTGAATAGCAGTTGCTGCTTTTCCCCCAGCATAGCAGCCAACGCAACTAGAAGTCTTATCAAATTAAGCACTATGAAATGAGAATGAAGGAGAAGTAGTGACAACCTCCATCAAAGTTTCTCAGTTTCAATAAAATAGGACTTCAGCAAGAAGTCTTTTCACAGCATACCACTTACTTCTCCTTTCCCCTGAACATAGATTCTGGATGTTCAAATCATCACAGCATAGCAGCAGCCCACTAAAAATTATAGTAGGTGGGCATCATTCAAGATTGTATAGCCCTGGGATCTAATTCAACAAAATGATTTCTACATTAATTCAAGAATTTCCCCCTCTGGTTATAGAATGAAGTCTTAAGATCATCAGCTAAAAAGCATTATCCCACACCCCTGGGCTCCAAAACACTGTGGTTGGTGCAAGAAAAGATAAGAAAAGGAAGTTGCAGTCTGTGACCTAGGTCAACATAAAAAAAAAATGAGCTCATGAAAGCTTACAAAACATTGGCATAGCCAAATGTCAACCAATGTTGCTACTATAAGAGTTAAAGAAAGACGAAAAGAAATACAAAACACAGCTTGGCAGTCAAAGACAGGTTTTCTTTAGATAAAACCTGAGAAGGACTTCTGGCCGACTTCAGCCAGGAGTCCTTTCTCTTACAGACTAAGAGTATATATTGGTTTTAGGATGAGGGGGCTTATCAGAAGCTTGGAATGTTTATGTGTGAGGAGAAGTTTATGGCAGGGTTGGAATCTCTCTGAGAGGAGGGGAGGTTATCTTGGGGCAGACATCTTTCTGGCTCAGAGGGGGGTTATCTTGGGGCTAGCATCTTCCAGGCTGGAGGGGGCTTATCTAGGAGCTAGCATGTCTCTGGTCTGGGAGGAGTTTGGAATGTTTCTGATTGGAGATGTTATTTGTGGTTTATGGTCATGCTGACCTCAGCCATTAGGCTCATGCCCTTTGGATTTAGGCAGTTTTTTTTAATCAAGGTGAACTTTAGAATGAGGGGCTTGTCCAAGATGGCGATGCTCCCTCTCTGTCAGCTACATCAAAAGGATAGTAATAATACAATCTTAGTCTCAAGTAACTGGAATGGGCTATTATAGCTAATGCAGTTTTCTATTCCAAGAAAGGCTAAGCAGATGTTTTTCTTCTTAATTTTCCAATATTGTTGCTAGCACATGGTAGTAGTGGGTTTTGTGGACTGGTTTCCTCAACTCTGTTCCAACCTTATTCTGTGCCTTCTAGGATTACACAGACTTGAAAGCAACAAGCTCTGTTTTCCAAGTTCTCTTACAGCTAGAACTGTGGAAGAGATTTAGATTCTGCATAACAGATGCACTCTTATAATACTTGGATTTGAAACCAAGTTACGTAGGAAAAGAGGCCAGGTGTGAGAAATCCATTTTGTGGGTGCAAATTATATCTAAAGCGGCCAGGTTCCAATGCCATCGTTTGAGGCTGTGCCTTCCTGACTTAGCAGAGGTGGCTCCCTATCACAGCAGAGGCAATGCAGCTCCTGAGCCAGCACTTTAGGGGTCGTGACCCATTCAAAAGGCAGGTTTTAGACTGCGGCAGAAACAGCAGTGACACTGGAGGCCCCATTTTGTGGTTTGCTTTGAAAATCGCTCCTGGCAGTTCAGCTCACAGCCTGTCTCTTCAGGCCTTCTAATGATATTGTCACTTAATACTCCATATTTGTCCCTTTATGTTTAAGCCATTTATATTTTATTCTGTCTCTGTAAGTGATCCCCAATGAATACAGTAGATGTTCACTTCCCTGCCTTAATAAATACAGTGTAATAAACGTACTTGATGATTAAGTACCTAAAATTCCTCAAAGTTATTGTTAGGATAATAAAGAAAAAGAGTTTTGTTCAAATGAAATTAATGAGTGCCAAATCACCTTGAACTTGAACTTCCAGGAATAAATTAATTTTATGTGAATAAAAATCTCCTTTCACACTCTCATGGTAAGTAAAATATTAGAGGTATAGAAGAATAAGGAAATCAAGTGAAGAGAATATTGAAAGCATAACATACAGTTAAATGAGTAAATAAGGCTGTGTGTTGGCAGTGGGTTTAATATCTCAATAGTAAAATGGCAGAGACTCCAGCAGCAGCCCAGGAAAAGACAGTGTGGGCTTGGATTGGGGTGGTAAGAAAGAGATGGAGACTAGAGCAAAGATGGTGAGTATCATAATTTGAATTGCCCCAGAAGCAAACCTTGAGAGGACAATTTGAACGCAAGTGTTTTTTTTAAGAGACAAAAACCAATAGGGGAGTTGGGAAAGTGTATAGTTTTCTATCGCTGCTGTAACAAATCACCACAAATTTGGTGGCTTAAAACAGTACAAAAGTATTCTCTTACAGTTCTGAGGGTTAAAAGTCCAAATCTATTTCATTTGGCTAAAATCAAGGGGTCAGCAGGACTGGTTACTTGTAAAGGCTCCAGGGGAGAATCCATTTCCTTTCCTCTTCCAGCTTCTAGAGGGCACCAGCATTCCTTGGCTTGTAGCCCCTTCCTCCACCTTCAAAGCACATCATTTCAGTCTCTGCTTCTATCATCACATTACCTTCTCTTCTCACTCTGACTCCTGCTGAGTCCCTCTTAGAAAGGAGTGATGTGGTTACATCAAGCCCACTCAGATAATCCAGGATAATCTCCCCAGTTAAATATTCTCAAATTAATCACGTCTGTGAAGCCCCTTTTGCCTATTATATTACCTGTAATGTAATAATCACAGGTTCCAGAGATCAGAATATTTGAGAGGCCCTTATTCAGCCTACCTACCACAGGAAGTGAGAGTGTGAAGGGGAGGAAGTCAGTAAAGTGTGTATTAATTGAGCCAGTTTTCATGGTGGACCACTGGAGCTCAATCACACTGGGGAACTCTGGGAGACTGTGGAGAGCAGAGCTTCTCAAGCTTCAGTGTGCATCCCCCCTGGGGATCTTATTAAAATGCAGATTCTGATTCAGTAGGTTTGAGGTAGAGCCTGAGATTCTGCATTTCCAACAAGTTTCCAGGTGACACCAGTGCTGTTGATCTGGTACCATGCTTTGAATAGCAATGATGTAGAATGTGCCTCAAAGCTATCCCAAATGAGGGACAAGGAGGTTGGGATATTTATTCACCAACTCCCTGTTCTTCATTAGTGGAAAGCTGCTTTTAGGCCACTTCCTGATTGCCCTGTATGTGGGTGGAGAATGGTCCTGAGGCCAAAAAAAAAAAAAAAAAAAAAAAAAAAAAAAAAAAAGTTCCAGGTGGAGTCATAGTTGTTTACAATGAACAACCTTCATTGTATGAAGGTGAGTGCAAAGAGAATAGGGACAAGACACCAACAACATGTGCTACAGTGACTGACTAGGTATAGAAAGACAAGGAGGAAGAATAGGATGGAGGACAGGAGAAGAAGAAAAAGCATGCTAATGAGAAAGGAGATTCATCCAGCTTGGAATCTGAGACACTGGGAAAACACTGGTAGCATGAATAAATAATTGTGAGGGTCAAGATGACTTTATTTCCATCCAGACGCTCAAATGCCTGACTTAATGCTATGCTGACTCTTTGGTCATCTAGAGTGTACAGAGCTGCATCAAAGCCCCTGAGTGTCTTTTTGCAGCCTATCAAAACAATATCTCCCCTGAACCCCTAAGCCTGGGGTTCCCTCTCCACATATAATTCTGTTCCAACCTGGAGGTTACTCTGGAAACAACCCCTCTGCAAATTCCAAGAAACAGATAATAAGAGCTTGGAGGAGGATTGTGGTTACAAGAATAGAAGCATGAGATGTAAGAAGTATTCCAGAGGACATACTTCAAAGGAGGCAGGATATTTAAGTGCTGAAATTGTGCTGAAGTGAATGTCACAATTTAAAGCCAATGTAATTTTAGTTTGATTACTGATTCTCTAAGTGTCCTTAGGTATAAGTCGTTGGCCAGCAGTTTACAATGCATTAGCTGTTGACACACACTATATGTGAAACTTGGAACTATTGCCATGTAAACAAAATAAGATTTGCCTGCCACTTTTCATTATATCAAAAGAGCATAAATAAAAATTAAGGTGCACTTCTTTCCAGTTATATTGCTATTGTTCTTTCTAACAAAGCAATTTCTAGAAAGGTAGGATGTTACCTGGAATATCTTCTTTGTTCAAACACACAGAAGTAATAACTGACTTTCAGAGACATGTGTGTACTATCCATTTTGAGTCTCCATCATTCATTGTCACACACTATTACTACTGTAGCCTTTAGAGAATTTTCACTTTTCCGTGGATATAACTGATGTGACCTATCAGCTACAAGAAATTCCTGGCACCAAGTCATCTTGAGCAGCACATGTCTTAGAAGGCACCAGGTTATCAAGGAAAGAGGGATTTGGAGTTATAAGTCTTAATTCCACAACCAGCTTTCCCCAGATTGTTAACTGAATGGCCTCAGATTGATTGAATTCAAAGCCCTTTTCTATGCCAAAATTTTAGGTTATTGATAAATATTTTTGGTGTATATATATATATCATCATATATATCATTTTTGGTATATAGAATATATATTATTGGTATAAATATAATATATATTGGTATCTATATATAATATATAGGTATATATATAATATATATATCATTGCCAGTAACATATATATATCAGCCAGTAACATATATATCATATATATAACATATAACATATATATATCATTGCCAGTAACATATAACACATATAACATATATAAGTTATAACACATATATGTTATAACATATCTAACAAATATATAACATATCTAACACATATATGTTATAACATATCTAACACATATGTTATAACATCTAACACATATATAACATATCTAACACATATGTTATATCTAACACATATATAACATATCTAACACATGTTATAACATATCTAACACATATATGTTATAACGTATCTAACACATATGTTATAACATATCTAACACATATATGTTATAACATATCTAACACATATATGTTATAACATATCTAACACATATATGTTATAACATATCTAACACATATATGTTATATCTAACACATATATGTTATAACATATCTAACATATATAACATATTATATATGTTACTGGCAATGATATAGAACCAGATTAATTTAAATGCTTTCCACCAATTGCTCACACTCCTCTACTCTGAGTTCACTGCTTCCCTTCCATACATTCCATACATTCATTTCAGTAACTCTCCTTCCACTTGTAGGATGGAAAAACAGTAAGATGTTTAAAAAAAAAAAAACTCAGCTAATAAAATCCCAATAAAGTCTGGAGTCCAATTAAGAGTCATATAACAATGTGTTAGTGTTGACAAATGTCCCATAGTCATGCAAGATGTTAACATTGGGGAAACGGGGTAAAGGGTATATGGGAAAACCCTGCGCTATCTTTGCAACTTCTCTATAAATCTAAAATTACTCCAAAATAAAAAGCTTATTACAAGAATAAGCAAACTTGGGTTTGGAAATCTACCCCCCTAAACCTTGTATTCACTAGCTGTGTGATTTGAAAAAAGTGATTAAATGCTCTCAGCAAGTTTCCTCATTTGTAAAATATGAACGGTACTATTCACTTTTCTGGAGAAGTCAGGATTCAAGATCAGATTAGATGCTTTATACATAGTTTTGGTGTTACTTTTACTAAATTTTAAAGGATCTGGGGTAACTTAGAGTAAAAAGCAACAGAGTAGCCAGAAAAGGGCACCACCATCAACATTCTCCTTGGTAAGTTGCCCAAATGAGTTCTGCAAGTTAATTCTGATTTCCTTAAAGGTGGCACTTTCATAAACATAAAATGAATATATTATAAAAGAGCTAAGGAAGACAGAGGAATTGATCAATCCAAAATCTAAATTCTTGAAAAACAAATACCATAGAAAAACTTGTAGAAAATCAAATCAAGGGGAAAAAATATATAAGAACACTGTGCAGTTTCACATTAGCAAAATTCTAAACTTTAACAAAATTGATGTTTTTCTTTTTAAAATTTTTTGTTTTTAATTGTTATGGATACACAATAGTTCTATATATTTATGTGATATTTTGATACAAGCATACAATGTGTGATGATCAAATTAGGGTAACTAGGATATCCATCACCTCAAGCATTTATCATTTCTTCATGTAAAAACATTCCAGTTCCACTCTTTTATTTTGAAATATGCAATATAAACTGATCTCACTTTAAAATATGGATATGAAAATCTAATTAATTTATACTAATTTAATGAAACTAACATTTCCTTTAAGTAATAATCTATCATAACTAAATCCATTTTATTATTCTTACAAAAATGGGAGAATGACTTAATATGAAAATATTTGGTAACATATAGTAAATCAAAACAATTAAAAGACCAACTAAAAAAAGCATATGGAGCTGGGCATGGTGGCTCATGCCTGTAATCCCATCACTTTGGGAGGCCAAGTTGGGTGGATCGCTGGAGCTCAGGAGTTCGAAAGCAGCTTGGGCAACATGGCGAAACCCCATCTCTATTAAAAATACAAAAATTAGCCAGGTGTGGTGGTGCACACCTGTAATCCCAGCTGCTGAGGTGGCTGAAGCAGAAGGATCATTTGAACCCGGGAGGCAGAGGCTGCAGTAAGCTGAGATCCTGCCACTGCACTCCAGCTGGGCAACAGAGCAAGACTCCTTCTCAAAAAAAAAAAAAAAAAAAAAGCATATGATATTCTCAAAGTTATTGAAAAGGCATTTTATAAAACAAATCCCTCATTCTTTAACTATTAGAAAACTAAAATTAGAAAAGCATAAACTTGTAGGATTTTTTAAAGTCTGTATCAACCTCTAAGATCAAAAACAAGGCAAGGATGCCCAGTCTTGCCACTTTGATTCAATGTAATATTGAAAATCCTAGCCAGAGAAATTAGACAAGAAAAAGAAATACAAGGAATTCAAATGGAAAATGAGGAGGCAAAAGTATGTCTGTTTGCAGATGCCGTGATTTTGCATGTAGAAAACCCTAAAGATTCCAGAAAAAAAAAAAACTGTTAGAATTAGACAAATTCAGCAAAACTGTAGGATACAAAAGGAACACTCAAAAATCGGTTGTGTTTCTATACACTAATAACAATTTCAAAAGGAAATTAGGAAAACAATCCCATTTATAATAGCATCAAAAAGAATAAAACACTTAATAAACTTAACCAAGGAGGAAAAAGACTTGTACACTGAAAACTATAAAACATTGCTGAAAGAAATTAAAGAAGACCCAAATAAATGAAAAGATATCCCATGTTCATAGATTGGAACACCTATATTTAAAATGTCCATACTACTCAATGCAACTTACAATCCCTATCAAAATTCCAATGGCATTTTTTGTAGAAATTTTTAAAATGCTAAAATCCAAATGAAATCTCAAAGAACCTCTAATAGCTAAAACAATCTTAAGAAGGAAGAACAAAATTGGAGACCTCATCACTTCTAATTTCAAAATATATTGCAAGGCTATGGTAATCAATCTGTCTGTTCCAACTATGCTTATTGGAACCCAAAGCTGGGAAGCTCATCTGCCCACTTGGCCCTTGGGATTTCTCTACCATCCCCATCCCTTGTGCAGGCTTTGTGCCCCTCTCTGTGGAGGTGCAGTGCGGACACAAGCAGCAGCAGGGGCCTGGCTTCCAGGGGAATTGCTGGGCTAGTTTGGGGAAGGAAGGAAGCCCCACCTATCATGTCTACCCCATAGCCTGGAAGAAGCTCCATGCCAGCAGGAAAGACCAACATGGAAGCCACAGCCCTGCTAATTCTGTGGCTCATCAATCCTGCTGAACAGCCCAGCTACCATCACCACATCCCATTATCAGGGCCTCCTGTCCCCACATTTCCATCTGCCCGTGGACAAACATGCCTCTCTTCCTGTCAGTCCAGAGTAGACCCAGCTGGTGGCTGATATTTTTCAAGTAAACTTTCAATGAGAAAGTTAAAAAATAATAACAAAAACAAAAACAGTATGATACTGGCATAAAGACAGACAAATAGACCAATGGGACAGAATAGAGAGCCCAGAAATATACCTTCAAATAGTTTTCAACAAGGATGGCAAGACTACACAATGGGAAAGGAAAGTCTCTTCAACAAATAGTGTTGGGAAAACTGGATATCCACATGCAAAAGAAAGAAGTTGAATCTTTAATCTTATGCCATATACAAAAATTAACTCAAAGTAACTTAAAGAACTAAACATAAGACCTGAAATATTATTAAACTCCTAGAAGAAAATATAGGGGAAAAGCTTCATGATATTGTAATAGGTAATGATTTCTTGGATACGACACCAAAGCACAGCCAACAAAAGCAAAAATAGACAAATGGGTCTATGTCAAACACAAAAACTTCTGTCCAGCAAATGAAACAATCAATAGAGTGAAAAGGGAACCTATGAAATGGGAGAAAATGTTTGCAAACCATACATTGGATACAGGTTAATATTCAGAATATATAACTTACTTCTACAACTCAATAACAGAAAAACAAATAACCCAATTTAAAAGTGGGCAAAGGACTTGAATAGACATTTCTCTATAGAAGATGTACAAATGGGCAAAAGCATATGAAAAGATGCTCAACATCACTAATTATCAAGGAAAATACAAATCAAAACCACAATAAGATATCACCTCACACCCATTAAGATAGTCACTATTAAAAAAACAGAAAATAGGCCAGGTGCAGTGGCTCACGCTTGTAATCCCAGCACTTTGGGAGGCCGAGGCAGGCGGATCATCTAAGGTCGGGAGTTCGAGATCAGCCTGACCAACATGGAGAAACCCCGTCTCTACTAAAAATACAAAATTAGCCAGGCACGGTGGCGCATGCCTGTAATCCCAGCTACTCAGGAGGCTGAGGCAGGAGAATCGCTTGAACCTGGGAGGTGGAGGTTGTGGTGAGCCGACATCATGCCATTGCACTCCAGCCTGGGCAACAAGAGCGAGACTCCATCTCAAAAACAAAAACAAAAACAAAAACAAACAAAAAATAATAAGTGTTGGTAAGGATGTGGAGAAATTGGAACCCTTGTGTACTGTTGGTGAAATTGTAAAATGATGCAGCTGCTATGGAAAACAAAAAATTAAAAATGAAACTACCATATGATTCAGCAATCCCACTTCTGACTATATATCCAAAAGAATTGAAAACAGGATCTTGAAGAGCTATTTGTACACCCATGTTCACTGCAGCATTATTCACAATAGCCAAGAAGTGGAAGCAACCTAAATGTCCATTGCTATATGAATGGATAAAGAGAATGTGGTATATACATACATATATATATATATATATACATATTCAGCCTTAAAAAAGAAGGAAATCCTGTCATATACTACTACATGGATGAACCTGGAGGATATTATGCTAAGTGAAATAAGCCAATCACAAAATGATAAATACTGCATGATTTCACTTATTCAGTAACTAAAGTAACCAAACTCATAGAAACAGAAAATAGAATAGTGGTTGCCAGGGGCTGGGAAAAAGGGAAAAGGGAAGTTGTTCACTGTGTATAGAGTTTCAGCCATGCAAGATGAAAGTGTTCTATATATCTGCCGTATAAAAAACAAGCATATAGTTAGCAATACTATACAGTACACTAAAAAATTGTTGAGGGTGAATTTATGTTATTTTTCACCACAATTTAAAAAAGCCTCTATCAAGCAACAGCCAAGATATATTTAACAGTAGAGCCATAGAAGCACTCCATTAAAATAAGATATAAAGAAGCATTCTCACAATAATCATTAATATTTAACATTATTTTCATTCTGTCAATTGCAATAAGATATGAATCAGAAACATAAAATTAAGATTTGCAGGTAATACTATACAGATATAAAACAAAATAAAATCCACCTAAAAATTATTTAAAGTGATAAGAAAGTTCAGTAAAGTGATTGCACACAAGGTAAATACACAGAAATTAATAGTTTTCCTTCCCAATAGTAGCCAAAAAGAATAAATATTTGAAAAACAGATCACATTCACAAGAGCAACAAAGACATAAAATACCCATTTGTTAAATATGTAGAACCCCTATGATAAAAACTATATTTTACCAAGACATATAAAGAAAGACTTATGTATATAGAATCCTGCCATATTTCTAGCTGTCATGACAAAACACTATAAATATGCCAATTATTCCTAAAATGACTTATAGATTAAATGTCAGTAAATAGTCCATTTTTTAAATTTAAAAATATTTGTCTCAGAAATGTGAGTTGTGATTTCGTCTTTCATTCTGCCCACCTTTGTAATTTCAAGAAAATGAAAAAAACTAAAGGTTTGGGCTATGATGTCAGTGGGATTAGGGGAGTATCCTGGACTTCTGGAAAACACATATGTTCCAGAATCAGGACGCATGTTCATGCCATGCCATCGCGTCCCAAGCACATATTTTCTCTTCTATTAAATAGTCACCCAGTGATTACTTCCATCAACATTTTTCCCTTCTCAACTAGTTGAAATTTGGTATTTATGTACATCTGAGTATTTGCCTACTTATCTATTGATTATGGACTTGGTGGATGACCCCAAGGCCCAACCTATCTAGAATAGTCCAGATTTTTGATATGCTGAAGATCATGAGATGTCAAAAATTCACAAAGAAAAAATGGGAGATAAGTTGAATCGTCATTTGCAGCATCAGGCTGATTATCACATATCTCTACAATGTTCCTCCAGCCCCACTATTATGCACTGTGGAAGAGGTTTGCTAATGCTAGGCTGCTTTGGCAGATTCTTGAGCACTCTGTAACTCTCTATAAAGGACTCACACACTGGAGATAAGATTAAATTATTATGTGGGTCTTATGAAACCCACTAGATCTGACCCTTTCATGTATTGGTCAATAATTGGTCCTTGTCCTTTTTTTTAATTATCCCAGGACACCAATGGGCCACACTTCTGGGAAGGAGGACCTCCTGGTCCTGGGAATTATTTGGCACTTTAAGAGGTGATTCAAGGGGTCCATGTCCCTCCATTGTGGCTCCAAGACCTCCAGGGCATAGTTCTTTTTTTTTAAATTTCAACTTTTATGTTAGATTCGGGGGTAAGTGTGCAGGTTTGTTATATGTGTATATTACATGATGCTGAGGTTTGTGGTACAATTAATCTCGTCACCCAGGTAGTGAGCATAGTACCCAATAGGTAACTTTTTTTAGCCCCTGCCCCCTCCCTCTCTCCTCCTTTTTGGAGTCCCTAGTATCTATTGCTGCCATCTTTGCGTCCATGTGTACCCATTGTTTAGCTCCCACTTATAAATGAGAACCTGCAGTATTTGGTTTTCTGTTCATGTGTTAATTCACTTAGGCTAATGCCCTCCAGCTGCATTCCATGTTGCTGCAAAGGACATGATTTCATTCTTTTATAGTATTCTTTATCCAGTCCAGGGCATAGTTCTTATCTCCATGGTCAAAGCAAAGTATCCTGGCTAGGAGGAAAAGGGAAGAGTAAAGGAGTTGGAAACTGCACATTATCAAATGGCAGTGAAGAGAACTTGGTCAAAAAGACACACCTAATCCCAATGGGGAGGTGGGAGTATAGATTCTAGTGCCCTGGGACAAGGGGAGAATGCATTCAGAGGACAACCAGTTGCCATTCACAGTTCTTCACATGGAGTACAGCAGTGAATGGGCACAGACTGAAACATTTGAGAACAATGCCTGGAGTTCCTGCTTCATCACCTGCACACCGTGTGCCCTCATTTTAAAATCATTTCTCCATTGATAGTGTTGACCTGTCATAATGGCATGTTTTCCCAAATGCATTGCTGACTGGACTAGATAAAGAGGAATGTGCTAAAGAAGACCTCATGTGTTTGCAGAAAGATCTTAATACACAAGTCTTAAAAATAAACACCTTTAGGGTAACTGTCCCTAAAAATATGTTTCAGAAATTGTAGTTAACATTTGATTACATGTAATCATTTCAAATTTAGCAAAGTCCTTTCTGGGTTTGGCTAAGTAACTTTTTCCCTCTTGCTTTTCATATTTCACTGATGTTTCAAAACCAATATCTACAGGAAGGGCTTGTCAATTTATACCAGTCAAGTCCAAAATGGCCTCCTAAATGTATTTTTCTCTGGCTTTGTGTTCTTCATTTATCACATGCTTTGTCATTGGTAAACCCAAGACCATCTTACAGTCCCTCTTTTACTGAAAATGAATCACATTTATTTATAACTAAGACACCCTTAAGGGAAAAGGAGAGACCAAAGTAGCTGGTTTACTTAAGTACAGAACCAAGAAATGCAATTTACCTCCTCAGTCTTTGCCCACCCTTTCCAAAGGCCATAATATATCCCTCAAAATAAGCACAATTGACTAAGATGTACTGCAACTGCAGGAAAGGAGATATTGTTCAAAAACACAACCTTTTGACTAAAAAATATAACCATCTCATTACTGGCATAGTTCAGAATAATCCAGACAACTGCATTTTATATGAAGATTGGTCTAAATGGAACCCGGAATTAACTCTAAAATGAGTTGAGTGTTTGGAAAAATAAAGTAGTTCTTCCTTAGGTAGTGAAGTCTCTGAGCTGCTGATTGTGTATCTGTGTTGGATAACACCTTAAAATGGGTAAAACCTCACCAATAAAGAGGCTTCTTTGTGGCTGTTTTTCTATAAACCACAGAGCACTTCAGTTTACTTTTACTAAAGAATGAGATGAACGCAAGCTGAAGAGTAGCAAATGAAGTGGCTGTCAACAGACATTTCTAATGGATAAATCTATTTAAAAAAAAATCAGATTGCTCTTTGAATTGGGAGAAAAGGATAATAGATGCTGGCGGAGCCACCTGAGGCAATTTGCCTGGATCTCAGAAAGGTATTTGCTAACCTTGGCACAGTAAACTAATAAATAAAATAAAGAAATTTAAAAATCAGTGCTAACATTCATACATGAAAATTATCCTGGCTGGAGTTTGAGGTATATTATTTTAAACACAGGGATACCACATTGTCATGGTAACTAAGACAGAAAAGAACTCCTGGTATTTGCTTAGGCAAGGCAAGCTATCAAATAAAATTCTTTTCTAAACAATAAAGTTCTTTGACAGAAAACATGTAGGTTTCCTATATAAGACTAAGCATATGATCTAAGTAAATCTTGTTAACTTTAATGTTTAATCATTGCTTTTACATAAAGGGAAATCACTCTTGCCTGTTAACTCAAATTGTAATTCCTTAATTTTTTTCTTGTAAACCCATTTGCAAAAAACAATGTGCTTCCCAGGCACATTGTTTAATACCAAAGGCATGGCAAAGAAGGCTTTTATGACCTGCTTCCAACATATGTCTCAACATTAATTTCCCTCATACCCATGTTCCTGCCATGTTCTTTAAGCTCTAATTATTTAAGAATATCCATTACTTCTAGAACAGGCCATTTGCCTCCATCTAACTTTGTCATACATTATTCCCTCCATCTAGAATGCTCTTCCTGCTTCCCTTACCTCCCCCACCTCCCACCTAACAGCCTAGCAAAATCTTACTTATCCTGATCTCATTAAGAAACAGTTCCCCAAGATCATGTCCTTTGCAAGGACATGGACGGAGCTGGAAGCCATTATCCTCAGCAAACTAACACAGGAACAGAAAACCAAGCACCTCATGCTCTCACTTATAAGTGAGAGCTGAACAATGAGAACACATGGACACAGGGAAGGGAACAACACACACTGGGGCCTGTCAGGGGGTCAGGAGGAGAGAGAGCATCAGGATCAATAGCTACTGCATATGGGGCTTAATACCTAGGTGATGGATTGATAGGTGCAGCAAACCACCATGGCACACATTTACCTATGTAACAAACCTGCACATCCTGCCCAATGTATCCTGAAACTTAAAATTAAATTAAATTATTTTTTTTTTAAAGACAGAGTTTTGCTCTGTTGCCCAGGCTGGAGTGAAGTGGTGTAATCTTGACTCACTGCAACCTCTGCCCCCCGGGTTCAAGTGATTCTCCTGCCTCAGTCTCCCGAGTAGCTGGGATCACAGGCATCTGCCACCACGCCCAGCTAATATTATTATTTTTTTTTGTATTTTTACTAAAGATGGGGTTTTGCCATGCTGGCCAGGCTGGTCTCAAACTCCTGACCTCAGGTGATTCACCCGCCTCAGCCTCCCAAAATGCTGGGATTGCAGGCGTGAGCCACTGCGCCCTGCCTAAATTAAATTTTTTTAAAAAGAAACAGTTTCCATGTATCTTCCTGTGAAACTGTCCCTAAGCAAAGTTAGTTCTCCTTTCCTTTGTTCCCCGACAGTCCATACACCAACTTCAGGCATGGCTGTACTCTACTGCAATCCCCTGCTTACATGCCAATCCTCCTATCCAGGGCATGAGCTCCCCAAGGACATAGACATAGTCTCAAACATCTTTGAATTCCCAGGATCTTCCCCAGAGCTACTGCCCAATGCATGTGGGATAAAGGAACTTAAGTGTAATGACTGCTGTTGGTTCCCTGCCTGTAGCTTCTTGCCTCTTACTTTTTCAAAGCACATCAGTTCAAGTTCTGTGAGTACCTGTGATGTTTTGCCAGAGGGCTTTCTTTGGCTACTAAAGCCTACCCTTCCCACACCCAAGCTGAAAGCATAGAACAGGCTAGAGGTACAGGAGTAGTCTTCAACCAATGACTGACATGAGCTAGTGGATAAAGACTCCATTCCACTCACCCCTTAGAAGGGAGGACTCTGAGTTGCATGATCTACACTGTCAATCAGAATTCCCCAGAGTCAGATTAAGCTTGAGTTGCCCTTAGTTTTTATGTCTTTTTTTATTGATATATAACAGATGCACATTTTTGGGAGTATATGTGATAATTTAATACATTTGTATAATTTGTAAAGATCAAATCAGTGTAATTGGGATAATCATCACTTTAAATATTTAACTTTTCTTTATGTTAGAAACATTTAAATTATTCTCTTCTAGCTATCTTGAAATATACAAGATTATTGTAAACTATTGTCACCCTACTGACCTATTAAACACTAGGTCTTATTTCTTCTATCAAACTGTATATTTGTACCCATTAACCAACCTCGCTTTATCCCTCCTCCCACCTACCATTCCTGACCCCTAGTAGTATCAATGTCTTGAAAACACACCCTGCAATGACTTCCTTTCCTTTTCTATCTAATTTCCCCACTCTGCTACTGGTGTTTCCTAGAACCATCTCCCACGTAAACTACTTGCACTTAAATCCTTGTCTCCAGGTTACCTTGTGAGGGAACCCAAATTAAGAAAATAAAATACTGAGCTGAATGTAGCACAAAGTTTCAACGGGGTATCAGTCAAGATGAGTGTATTTTTTTAGAGATTGCTTGATTTGACTTGCTCTTTAAGATCAAATGCATACTTTCCTAGATCACCTGCCCCAAAATTGGAAGTTTTGACTTATTTCTTGAAATAATAGATGGCTTTTAAGGCTGTTTAAGCAAAAGAATAGCATAACAGAAGCAGTGTTTTAGGAAAGCTATTCTGGCAGCAGTATACGGATAGATGGATGATAAAAGGAGGACATTGGGGAAGCTGAGTAGTCATTGCTAATGCAGGAATTTTCAGATAGGAAATGAAGGTCTGTTCTAGGATAGCAGCCTCGGAAATAAAAAGTAAAAGGCAAATATGAATGATAGTGAAGAAACAAATAGCTCAATCGTTCTTGTCGAGCTGTGACTATTTGCCAGTTGCTACTGAATCCAAAGACAAGCAGCAGAGTATAGCACAAAAAATCAAAGTTCAGCTCCAGCTGAACTTCTGCTAATGACTGTTGGTCAAGTCGCTTGGCTTCAGCTTCCACATCTGTTAATCAAGACAGATGAGAACAATAACTCCAACCCTGCCTGCTTTTACAGAGTTTTTCCAACTATTTAATGAGATGCTGTCTATAAAAATGTTTTGAAAGTTATAAAGAGCTAAAGACATTTGATATACTTTTACTGCAGAATATATACATATCATAATCTCAGTCTACAATCAAAAGTAAGAAAGAATAATCAAGCATCACAACAGTAAAAAAAATGGCAGCATTATACATCGATCAAATGCTATTGTAAATTGAGCAATGCGGACTATTAGATACAAGAAGAAATTATAATAAATGTATTAATCTTGAAACCCACTGAAAGCAAAAGAACTCAGTGAAAGGAGGAAAAAACACAGTGAGCTGGATTTGACAGAAAAGCTATAGTTAAACGTTTCGTATATTTATGATCAATTGATTTTCGACAAGTGTGCCAAGACAATTAAATGGGGAAAGAATAGTCTTTTCTACAAATGCTGCTAGGGCAACTGGATATCCACATGCAAAAGAATGAAATTGGACCCCTACTTTACACCATACACAAAAAATTAACTCAAAAGGACCATAGACATAAATGTAAGGGCTAAAACTATAAAACACTTGGAAGAAAATATAGAAGTATATCCTCATGACCTTAGGTTGGGCAATAATTTCTGAGGTATGACACCAAAAGCATAAGCTACAAAAGAAAATAACACATAAATTGTGCTTCATCAAAATAAAAAACATTTGTGCTTCAAAGGACACTATCAAGAAAGTGAAAACTAAAACCCACAGAATGGAAGAAAATATTTGCAAATCATATATCTGATAAGGGTCTAATAACCAGAATATATTTCTTAAAACTCTTGTGACTCAACAATAAAAAGACAAATAACCCAATTTTAAAATGGGCAAAGGATCTGAACAGACATTTCTCAAAAGAAGATATATAAATCACCAATAGGCACATGAAAAAATGTTCACTATCATTAGTCATCAGAAAAATGCAAATCAAAACCACAATTAGATATTACTTTACATCGACGAGGATGGCTATAATAAAACAGAAAGACAATAACAAGGGTTGTGAGGATGCAGAGAAATTGGAACCCTCATATATTGCTGCTAGGATTATAAAAAGGTGCAGCCACTTTGGAAAACAGTCTGGCACTTTCTCAACCTGTTAAATAGGGAGTTACCATATGACCCAGCAATTCTGCTCCTTTTTAGATGCCCAGGAGAATTGAAAACATGCCTACACAAAAACTTGTACACAAATTTCATAGCAGTACAAAGTGGAAACAACCCAAGTATCCATCAATCAATGAAGGATAAACAAAATGTAGTACATCCTCACAGTGGAATATTATTTGGCTATAGGAAGGCATGAAGTACTGATTCATCCTACCACTGTTAAAAAACAGTATGCTAAGTGAAGGAAGTCAGTCACAAAAGACCACATCTGAATGCATTTATGAAATTTCCAGAATAGTCAAATCCACAGAGAAAGTATATTAATGGTTATCAGGGACTAGAGGAAGGGAGCAATGGGAAGTGATCACTAAGGGGTATAAGGTTTATTTTTGGAGTGATGAGGATTTTTTGGAATTAGATAGTAGTGATGGTCACACAACTTTGTGGACACACTAAAAAACACTGCATTGTACACTGTAAACAGGTACAATTTATGGTATTTGGATTGTATCTCAATTTTAAGATTGTAATTATGTTACTCCATTTCTTTTTTTTAATTTGTTTATCTCCTCAAATTCCTTTTACCAGTGATTCCATTTCTATAACATTCTTGAAGTAAAAAAAATATATAGTGATGGAGACTAGACTAATGATTGACAGGGCATACGGCTGAGGGAGGGTGTGACTATAATGAGGTAACATGAGGGAGTTCTTGGGGGGATGGAACAGTTCTGTTACACATATCTATAAATGTTATAGAAATTCATAGAATTATATGAGAGAGAGAGGGAATGTAAAAACTAATGAAACCAAGTAAAGTCTGTAGTTGAATTAACAGAGTTGTACCAATGTTAGTTTCTTAGTTTAAATAATGCACCATGGTTATGTAAGATGTTATCAAGGGGAGAATTTTTTGTAAGAGATGTTACAAGGGGAAACTGGATGAACGGCACATGGGAACTCTCAGTACTATTTTTGCAACTTCTTGTGAATCTAACTATTTAAAAGTTAAAACATATATACAAATAAATTGTTTTTTAAAAACCATTCATGGTGCGACCCAGACACAAGCAGATAAGTCCCAACCACAATCTCCCTTTGCTCAGGGATTTAAACCTTCGAGATTTGTTTCTTGTTGCCTAGAACTCAAGATGACAGGTTCCCCATGTGATTTACCTTTCCCCTGAATATCCAAAGCTAAGTGATTTCTGCTCAGCTCTCCCCCAGCCTCTGCCACTTGGTTTCTAGAGCAAAATCCTTTTCTGTCTGAGCCCTTATTCTTCCTACTTGGATCACAGTTGCAAGAAAACCCACCTGCCACACAACTCAGGGGAATCCCCTCAAGTCTGGCCACCAGCCTCAAGACCTCTCTGCTGACCGAGTTCAATGAACTTTCCCACAACCCATGCATTCTCCATCAATCCCTTCAGTCGCTGTTTTACCTTTTCTGGTAAGGAGAGAAAACTGCTCCTATTTTGTGTCCTATAACCTCCTCCCCCTACACATCAACTCCCTAGCCAGTCTGGAGAGCCTTTCCCTTATGCAGGAATCTCTTTGTCCTTTTCTTAGGTATCCACTTTAGCACTTCAAATAAAATCATCCTCTACTCACACTTCCTTTACACATCTTGCACTCCTACTCAGCAGCCCTAAACCAGGGTACCCAATGGGTTTTGGGGGATGTGTTTCCTTCCATTATTCAGCATACAGAGCCTGGCTCAGAACAAGGGTGCACAGGTAATTGACAATAATCATATCCTTCCTTTTAAATATTAAAGCGTGTAAAACTCTAATTTTTAATCCCATGAATCCACTGGTTTCTCCCCACCACCACCACCACTCACCCTCCACTGTAGAGTAACCCCCTTTTAAATTCAACTTCTCTTTTTATCTTTTTGAGGAAGGAGTTACTTTGGCAAAACCTGGCATTGCCTAGGCACTGATAACCAAACATGACAACATCGTGTTAGCTATATTACTAGTGAAAGTAAATAAATATGTCCATCAAGACCCAGGGTCCTGATTAGTCCAGAAAATTGCTTGAGTATCCATCTAGAAATTGTCATTAGTGCAAGATGAAGGATTCCAGAGGCATGGAAATTAGAAATTGACCTATTAAGATCCAGTGGCTCCTGCTGTCAGAAATATTGTAAAATCAATTTGTCAGCAGAGCTACAAATGCCTATGGGAAGTTATGCTTTGCTGATGTTTCCTCTGGCATGAGGCCTTCCTCCTCCCATCAGGTGTCAAGATGATCTCTGGTTGTGATGACACAGGTACTCTGTGTAACACACTCCACTCTTGCCAGCTGCATAGTATTCCTTGGTGTTAAAATCAGCACTTCAGAGATTTCCATTTCCTTTGTTGTGAGAAACTTTCACTTCAGGTCCTTGGAGCTGTTATGATTATATTTATTTTTAATATTTATATATTTAATCTACTGAAATATTTTGTTTATATATTTGATATTATTTAATATATTTAAATATTTCTATTTTAAATTTACATATTTCTGTATTTTATACTTAATGTTAATCCTATTTGGCCTCAGTAGCAACAACATCAGAATAAAATTTTTCCTTGAATCTCAAATTACTAGTGAACAGATGTCTTTTTATGATGTGCCTACGGTTTTAGAATAAGTTCTCTTTTCAAACATTGTGAAATAGAAAAGGCTCAGAATAGCATCTGTCAGAGTTCCTACAACCCAACTATAACTAAGTAATGTTGAACCACAGAAGAAGAAATCTAAATTCTGCTACCCAATTAATTTTCTTCCAAGCTCAGTTCATAAGATAAATTGGAACCCAGTTGGAATAAGTTTGTCACTGACTGGTCACCAGGACCAACTACATAATTTGCAGGGCCTAGTACAAATGCAAATGTGGGGGCCCTTGTTCAAACAGTAAGAATTTTAAGACAATGAGAACAGAGCACTAAACCCAACTTGAGCCCTTTCTAAGCACAGGGCCTTGTGCAACTGCACAGGCTGCACACCCGTGAAGCCAGCCCTGCTCCCTACCATTAAACTCCACTGTGACCTTGGAAATGACTTGGGACCTCAAGGTTGAAAACCAGCCCTGTGTACCTTCTGAGTTAAGAAATCAGAATTTAAACATGTTTCAGAAGGGCTTTGGTTCATAGTCAAATGACCTGGAGAAGCCAGTGTATCAATTATAGATTTCTTCTGGGAACCCATCTATAGTAGTTCATCCAGATAGGGATGCATTATTTTCTGGCACCAAGAATTCTGGATTGCCTCTGTAATTATCTGAACAGCATAAAACTTAAATTGACGATATGAATTGGACTCACATGAATAGCCTGCTTCTAGAAAAGAGGAGTGCCTCTTTTTTTAACTTTCAGATGATGAGCGTACAGAGTTACCCAGGATCAGCAGTGATAATGAATCAGCCAGGAGAGTGTATCAGTCACTTAGGTTTCCTTAGCTGTAAGCAACAGAAACCAACTCTGGTTGACTTGAAAATGAGGCAACTTATTGGATGACTCTTGCTACAAATAAACCCTCTTTCTTTGCCTCAAATAATTTTTCAACCCTGAATAGCTGAGCAGGCACAAGCAACAATCTGAACCCTTCTATGCCTCAATTGTTTATTGGTTAATGGAATATGAATTTAACTTGTAGGGTGTTTTTAAGTGTTACATACACTAAAGACAAGTATCTTGAATAATGCCTGATAAATGACACTCAAAAAATGTTAGTATTTACCACTTTATAATCAGTTATACATTCTTCCTTGTGTCATGGCTATTTGTGTACAAATACACTGAAATGAGGGGATACTAGACTTTGGAACCATCTGGGTCCTACTTATAGCTTTTCCACTTACTAGTTGTGTGATCTTGTTCTGTTTACCACTATACTTCCACCACCCAGTATAGTACATATCACTTAGAGCAAGAGCTGAAGGAACAGTCATTGAATGAGTGAAAAAGTGAACTTTTCTGAGCCTCAGTTCTCCAGTATAAATTAGACAATAACTGGCTCACTATATCAAGATATTTCAAACTGAAAAAATATAAACATTGCCTGACACAGTCCTTAACTTCATATTTGCTGCTCTATTAATGTTAGTTTCTTTCCTTTCTCAAAAACTGGTATTTCTGGCTGGGCGCCAGAAATTTCTGGCTCATGCCTGTAATCTCAGCAGTTTGGGAGGCCAAGGCAGGAGGATCGCTTGACCCCAGGAATTCAAGGTTATGGTGAGCTGTAATCATGCCACTGCACTCCAGCCTAGGCAATGCAGCAAGACTATCTCAAAAAAAAAAAAAAAAAATACTGATATTTTCAATGAATAAAAAAATGGCCTTGGAGTGCGGTCCATTTCATATACTCAATCAATGAGTAGTTGTATTCAATTAGGTTTGAACACTTGTTTTAAAAACATAAATATAAGGGCCACAGAGGAATCCACTTCAATTTTAATTGAAGATAATTGAAATACACATTTCCATAAGAGGCCAGACAAAATATAAATCATTTCTTTTTTCACCCTTCATTATTTCAAAAGGTGTCAAATTACTGATGTACACTCAGAAAGTGATTTTGATGGACTTTGAAGAAATAGGAACAAAAGGACGCTTAAAATAAAGCATATGCCTGTTATTATTTTAGCTCTAAAACTAGAGTGGATGAAATTGAAAACTGCCTATTTCTTCAAATTATTGAGGATTGGTCACTCTGAAAACAAATTTATACTCACTTTAAGATATGCTTGGAAAATAATATCACTGTAATAAACTGAAATTCAGTGTGGGCTCCTTTCCCTATAGGACCCAACTGGAGCAAGTAATTTTCTACCAATCTGTGTTGTTATAGAAACACAGGCAAGAAAGAATAGCTTGGGAACTTGGTTTTTTCCACAACAAAAAATAAAAGCTGCTCTTTTCATTTAAAAATCTTTCAATTACTTTTTATTTCATTCCCTTCTATCTTGCAGATCGTTTATTTTCTTTTCTTGATTGTTTTCCATTTCACTGATAAAAGAGAAAACCAACCGCAAAATTCTTGTATCAGATGTATACCCTATTGATGACATAGCTATCTTAATTTTTCAGTAATGGACCTTAAAGAGTGTAACTGTATTGTTTGCAAATGAAAGGATAAATGCTTGAAGGGATGGATACCCCAATCTCCATGAGGTGCTTATTTCAAATTGCATGCCTGTATCAAAACATCTCACGTACCCCATCAATATATATATCTACTAACCTACTATGTACACATAAAAATTAAAAACTGAAAATAAACATTTTTTTTTAGTTTCAGTTATGGGTTTAGGTACATGATACAATAGTTCTGTAATTTTTGTCCTCTCTAAAGTATACTGGCAAAAATTGAGCAATAGCAAAACATCTGTGTATGTGTGTGTGTGTGTGTACAAAGCACAGGAGAAGCTATAGTCTAATTTAAGTGATGATTGTTTTTAATAAAAAATGCCCTTTACTAATTATTAGTTCTAACTTTAAAAAAATATTTTTTAGCAATGCAAGAAAAAAACAATATAAAAATGAAGATAAGAATGTGATATGGGTCACAGGTTGATCATCGGAAAAGCTGGACTTTCAGTTCTCGTTTCACTGCCAACTGGCTCTCTGACTGTGGTAGCCAGCCTCCAAGATGGCATCCAGTGATCTCTTCTTTCCAGCACTCATGCCCTTACGTAGTCCCCCTCACATTATATCAGGGTAGGCCTGCATGACCAATAGAACATGGCAAAAATGATACTGCATGACTTCTGAGGCTAGATCATAAAGGACATTGTGGCATCTATCTCTTGATCCCTCTTGAATCACTCATTCCCAGGGAAGCTAGTTGTCATATCACTCAAGCGGCCATATGGAGAGGCCCACCTGGTGAGGAACAGAGGTTTATGACCAACAGTCACTTCAGTGAGCTTGGATGGAGACCTTCCAGAACTAGGCAAGGCTTCTGATGACCGCAGTTTTGACTGACATTGTGATTACAGCGTCATGGGAAACTCTGAGCCAGAACCACCATCTAAGCAGTTCCCAAATTCCTGACAGTAACTCTAACATAATAAATATCTATTTTTAAGCCACTAAATTGTAGAGCAACTTATAGGTAGAAATAGATTACTAATACAGCAACCCAGTAGAAAAAACCACTTTATGTTTCCATTTCTCAGGTTGTTTTTATTGAGTCAACAACTATTTACTGCCTAGTGGATCAGGCATTATTAGAATGTGAGTGTTAGAGTGAATGTTCCTGCCAGAAACCACAATAGAACCCGCAGTTTGCTAGATCAAATGTTCACTTTTAGAAAAAGTTCAAATACTACCTGAAACCAATACCATTGATTGGCTGACCCAATAATAATTTCCTTGTCCCTTGTTGCTTTCAAACTTAGGCACTGGAAACACAACTTGTTGGCTTTCCCAGTCTCTCTTGCCACTAGTGGTGGCCATATAACCTAATTCTGGCCTATGAGAGAGAAACACATTTTTTTAAGGATTTCAAGGAAATATTTTGCTTTCCTAATAAAATAGGCAAATATGGCTTGTACCACTCTTTCCCCTTTTTTTTCTGCCCAGTGTCTGGAGCTGCAGCTGCCATCTTTTAGCCATGAAGAAAGGCCTCAGGAATTAAGAGACTCTTGCCTTGATATAGTTGAACTGCAAAATTAATGCCAGGGACTTCCTGCCTCCAGAGATATAGAACTCTACAAGGCATAAAAGTTGCATTTTCTATTACTTGTTGCCAAATTCAATCTTAATTGACACAATACCATAGAAAGTGATTGCTTTCAAAAAAAAAATAATAAGGAAGGGTTTATCTCCCAATACATCTCTGAATTCAATGAATTATTGGCACATATTTTTGCTAATATCAACACCAACATCAGCCAAAAATGCCCCTTCACGCCTTCCTAAACAATAGGCAATAGTGTGTTAGTAATACTGGCTGGGCATGGTGGCTCACATCTGTAATCCCAGCACTTTGGGAGGCTGAGGCAGGAGGATCACTTGAGCCCAGGAGTTTGAGGCTGCAGTGAGTGATCATCACACCACTGCAATCCAACCTGGGCAACAGAGTAAGAACTTGTCTCTAAAAAAATTAAAAACAATACTCAACATTTCTTGAATGCCTACCATGTGCCAAGCACTGTTCTAAGTGCTTTACAAGTATTAATTCATCTAATCTTTACAATAATTCCTCAAAGTCAGTACTATTATTTTCTCCATTTTGCAGATGAAGAAACTGAGGCACAGAGAGATTAAAAAAAAAAAACTTGCAAGGCTTCACAACTAATTAAGTGGTAGAGCTGGAATTTAAACCAAGATCATTCAATTCAATTTCTATCTCTGCCATTTTGCTTCCTTATCTGACATTAGCAGATGAAGCAATGAAGATAAGAAAAAATAACCATTTGCGTTCCTCAAATGCACAGGATCTTCCACATTTTGAAATTTTAAGTTCCTTGAATATTTTCTACTTAGGCAACTTTAAAAAAAATTTATCTTACTTTAAGTTCTGGGGTACATGTACTGAGCGTCCAGGTTTGTTACATAGGTATACATGTGCCATGGTGATTTGCTGCACCTATCAACCTGCCATCTAGGTTTTCAGCCCCACATGCATTAGGTATTTGTCCTAATGCTCTTCTTCCCCTTTCCCCCAACACCCCCTACAGGCCCTGGTGTGTGATGTTCCCCTCCCTGTGTCCATGTGTTCTCATTGTTCAACTCCACTTATGAGTGAGAACATGTGATGTTTGGTTTTCTGTTCCTGGGTTAGTTTGCTAAGGATGATGGTTTCCAGCTTCATCCATGTCCCTGCAAAGGACATGAACTCATTCTTTTTTATGGCTGCATAGTAGTCCATGGTGTATATGTGCCACATTTTCTTTATCCAGTCTATCATTGATGGGCATTTGGGTTGGTTCCAAGTCTTTGCTATTGTAAATAGTGCTGCAATAAACATGTGTGTGCATGTGTCTTTATAGGAGAATGACTTATAATCCTTTGGGTATATACCCACTAATGGGATTGCTGGGTGAAATGGTATTTCTGATTCTAGATCTTTGAGAAATCGCCACACTCTCTTCCACAATGGTCGAACTAATTTACACTCCCACCAACAGTGTAAAAGCATTCCTATTTCTCCACATCCTCGCCAGCATCTGTTGTTTCCAGACTTTTTAATGATTGCCATTCTAACTGGTATGAGATGGTATTTCTTTGCGGTTTTGAGTTGCATTTCTCTAATGACCAGTGATGTTGAGCTTTTCTTCGTACGTTTGTTGGCCACATAAATGTATTCTTTCAAGAAGCGTTTGTTCATATCCTTCACCCACTTTTTGATGGGGTTGTTTTTTTCTTGTACATTTGTTTAAGTTCCTTGTAGATTCTGGATATTAGACCTTTGTCAGATGGATAGATTGCAAAAATTTTCTCCCATTCTGTAGGTTGCCTGTTCACTCTGAAGATAGTTTCTTTTGCTGAGCAGAAGCTCTTTTGTTTAATTAGATCCCATTTGTCAATTTTGGCTTTTGTTGCCATTGCTTTTGATGTTTTAGTCATGAAGTCTTTGCCCATGCCTATGTCCTGAATGGTATTGCCTAGGTTTTCTTCTAGGGTTTTTATAGTTTTAGGTTTTACATTTAATCCTTTATTCCATCTTGAGTTAATTTTTGTACAAGGTGTAAGGAAGGCATCCAGTTTCATAGTAGGTGTATATGTTTACGGGGTATGTGAGATGTTTTGATACAGGCATGCAATGCATAATAATCACATCATAGTAAATGTGGTATCCATCCCCTCAAGCATTTATCCTTTGAGTTACAAACAATCCAATTACACTCTTTTAGTTATTTTTATTTATTGATTTATTTATTTTTTGAGATGGAGTTTCACTCTTGTTGCCCAGGCTAGAATGCAATGGCACGATCTTGGCTCACTGCAACCTCCACCTCCCCAGTTCAAGCAATTCTCCTGCCTCAGCCTCCCGAGTAGCTGGAGCTGGGATTACAAGTGCCTGCCACCACGCCCGGCTAAGTTTTTGTATTTTTAGTAGAGACAGGGTTTCACCATATTGGTCAGGCTGTCTCGAACTCCTTACCTCAGGTGATCCACCCATCTCGGCCTCCCAAATTGCTGGGATTACAGGCTTGAGCCACCATGCCCAGCCTCTTTTAGTTATTTTTAAATGTACAATTATTACTGACTATAGTAACCCTGTTGTGCTATTAAATAGTAGGTCTGATTCATTCTTTCTAACCATTTTTTGTACCCAATAACCATCCCCACAAGTCCCCTATGCCTTCACTGCCCTTCCAAGCTTCTGGTAACCATCCTTCTACTCTCTATCTCTATGAGTTCAATTGTTTTGATTTTTAGGTCCCACAAATAAGGGAGAACATGTGATGTTTGTCTTTCTGTGCCTGACTTATTTCACTTAATATAATGACCTCCAGTTCCATCCATCTTGTTGCAAATGACAGGATCTCATTCTTTTTACGGCTGAATAGTGCTCCATTGTGTTTATGTACCACATCTTCTTTATCCATTCATCTGTTGATGGACACTTAGGTTGTTTCCAAATCTTGACTATTGTAAACAGTGCTGCAACAAACATGGGAGTGCAGATATCTCCTCAATATACTGATATCCTTTCTTTTGGGTATATACTCAGCAGTGGGATTGCTGGGTCATACGGTAGCTCTATTTTTACTTTTTTGAGGCACCTCCAAACTGTTCTCCATAGTGGTTGTACTAATTTACAATCCCACCAACAACGTATAAGGGTTCCCTTTTCTCTGCTTAGGCAACTTTAAATTGTATATATAACCAGCATGTGGAGAAGAACTGGGACAAACAATAGAATAAAAGGTGAAATAAGTGATTTGAATGAAGGAGAAAGTAACACTAACAGCCATCATCACCACCACCATCTTCATTAAAATCATATCTAATATTGATTGAGTGCCTGTCTTATTCTATGCACTATACTAATACTAATTCTATGCACTATACTAATAACTACTGTCAATCAGCTTCTGGGAGTGATATGCTGTCTTAGTTGTTCAGCCCCAGCACACTAAACTACTAATAACTAGTGCATAGAATAAGTCATACTAATAACTACTGTGTCTTCTTTATATATAAAATGTTTAGGTATGATTCCTGAAAGGTCATTTAGACCTGATTTTCAAATGGCCACTCCAATCATCAGAGACACAAGCATACATCAATTAAGAGAAAACCAAAATCATACTCAGATGAACCTTGGGGAAATGTATCCAAAGCCCTTTAATAGAAGAAAAATTAAATAGCTATGATTTATTGAGTATTTACTCTGTGCCAGACACTGCACTTAATGTGCTGCAAGAATTATCTCCTTTAACTTCACAAGACTCTCAGAAGTCCGATTATTAGCCTTTGGTCCCTTCTGTGTGGAGGGCTAAGAAAAGGATGCAAAGGTTGGGAGTAACTGGATGAAATCTCTCAGAGCCCCAGCCCCATCCTCTATCTTCTGTGCACATAAAATGACCAGACTCCTGGTCAGAGACAAAGGACAGCAATAGCCACAGCTAAAATAACATCACATGCACTGGTTCCCTGAATCCCAGTTTCCACAGGGTGATGCAATGAGGGCCAGACGATGCCTGAACATACATTACAGGTGCATTACAGGAAAGGAGTTCCAAGCTTAGGAAACACCAACCTTTGATAAGAGGGCTACTAGTAAACCTGCCCTGGAGAGACACATTATCCTGGACAGCAAACAAATCTACCTTCTGCTCTGGAGGGAGATACTCTCTCTACCTTCTAAGGCTCCTCATTATGCAAACATCCTTGAAAAGTTAGTCTGGAACACAAATCTGTTAATGCATTTGCCCAGATGTGCAGAAATGTAAATTACCGTTGGAGAATTGCCTCCCAACAAACAAATGGTCCAGCAAGGTTTTATAGGATTATTCCAGCACTCCTAGGTAAGTATAATTGTAGGAACAGAAATTAGGATTGTACATGTTTCTAAGTTTCAACTTACTTAATTATTTTGAAAGCCATTGTAGGATGTCTATAGGCTGTATTGTCAAAAATCATTCACCTATTTCGAAGATAATACAGTGCAAAAAATGTTTTTATAAATATTGAGGGCCCTTCCTGACACACAGATAGGCTCTTGACAGAACCCACTTATACCCACCGCAATGTATAGTCATGGACATCCTAATGATAGGAGAGTTCATCCTATCATTGAGCTCTCAAGCATTCAGTCATTGAACTCATCAAGTGGGTTTTCTGAGAAGAATAAAGTTACTAACGGTGTTGGTGATTAAGTTTGTGAATGAATAAATTAAATCCATTGATACTTTATGAACAACTATGAAGAGCTGCTAAAAGGGTGCCATAGGCCAGGTGAAACTGTTTTAGTTCAACCTTCAACCTATTAGGTTAATATCTAATTAACCCTTATTAGTTCCTCTTTACAGATGAGGAAACCCATATAATAAGTATATTTCCCAAGATTACACAGTAGATTATGGTGAAAAACACATCTATCTCACTCCACATGTAGTCCCAAAATGTATTAACAGGACTCTTTTGATCACCTTTAGGCACATCAGAATACTTTTAGAAACCAGGGACCTTCATGGGCTCATAGAGAAACTTGAATTTGGATTCTGAACCCATATAAAATGATAACACCATTTTTGTTTCTAAAATAACCACTCTCCAACCAAAAATTTGGGACCCAAAAATGCCTTTTCCCGAAAGGAATGGGGGAAAAAATAAGCCGTGGCATTTGTAAAAGCTAGTCAATGATGTATTAGCCTCTGGATTATCATAAAACTAGTTTGGTAATTCTGTGATTGTTATGAAGTTAATAGTAACTAGGGAAAGTTACCCGAAGCCCTCAATCATTTATTTAGTGCTGGCAATATCCCAGGGGGAAAAAACCCACAAGCAACTATTTAAACCACCTCACATATTCATGAAAAAAAAGAACATGAATATTTATCAATTAATAGGAATTTCCATCTTTTCAGTTCTTAAACTTAGAGAAAAAATATAGGAAAAAATCATAACTATGTTTGCATCATAAATACTATAGCATAACAGCCTCATAGTTTGATCAAGATGTCATTCTATCAATGTGTGCAAATTCCAATGTGACAAAGTCAAACGATAGCATTACATAAGAGGATTCAATTCCCAAAAAATTTTAAAAATTAGAAAAATCCAAAACACATCAACATATTGACACACTTCAATTTTCAGAATTTTGGAGATGTTCATTATTTTTATTCATGTTCATCATAATTATTATAGTGTACCTATGAAGTCTGATGAGCATCCAAATAAAGATTATCAGCTTTTACCATGCTTAAGAATCTATACTGAGTTTGAGATCTAGGCTTTTCTCACTGACATTTTTACAAAATAATAAAGATAAAATATAATAAAACATTCAAATAATGGCACAAGCACTGCTGTGCAAAGATGGAGATGCTTTTAAACCTGATGGTTGAATGACAGGTAGCACCAATATATGATGGCTTGAAATACTCACTCATCAGATGATATACTTAAATTTCAATTTGGCTAATGAAAGGCAGTTTAAGGATTTCCTGATGAATAATGTATTAATATGTGGGATGCATAAAACTCAAATTACAAAGGTCAGCACAGATCAAATGCAAGACTTCTGAATTTCCAGGTGTGATGGCAGCTAGCTAGCACTGTGTGCTCCTCAGTTTCCATTATCTCTGCAGAACACCCATGGATGCACAGGACATTTTATTTCACAGAAGACCTGGAAGCTGAGCAAAGCAATCAATGACTTGCCTCCCACTAGTAGAAATTCTGTTGGCCATAGGGCAGACGAGCTTGACATTAAATTGTCGTATTCACTTCCTAGTCCTTCGAAACAGGACAGAGCCAGAAAGGAAATAGGAAGGAGTGGAATGTAACTGACCCCCCAATATCCACTCCTACCTTGGAGAGAATAGGTCTGAGTCACACCTTTTCTGCAGGAAAACAACCCTCTGAGTCGCTTAGGATTATAGATACCAAGAATTTGGCTAAGACCTGTACCCATCAACTCACTCCCTCAAGTTAAAATCTGAGGCAGAAATTATGACAAACCCCAATTGGTCCATGAACATAACCAGAGAGAGAGTAGTATTACCTCATCTTTTGCAAAACTCAGGTCAGGCTAGATCTCTTTCTTGCAAGGATGAACTCACAGGTGGGGAATAAAAGAATTTAACATGAAAAGATCAATAAAAATATTTTGCAACATGAAAATCTGATCACATAGCAGTTATTTTTCAAATGCCGATGTTCCAGGTACTCTGCTTAGCACTTCACATACTTACCTACCTTAATTTTCAGAGCCACCCCATGAGACAGGTACTGAAGTTCCAGAAGGATAATTAAATCTTCAAAGTCACATGGCTGATTGGTGGCAAGGCTGGGACTCAAATAAAAATTGAAGGTCTGTGCTCCTAATCACGCCCCAGGCTCCTTCCCAGGGAACCAGGGACCTGTGCTTCTCAACTCTCAGGACACATACAAATCCCTGGTTGAAGTGGGGAGGGTGGAAGTGGGGGCAGGCGAGCATGTTATGTTAAAATGCAGATTCTGATTCAGTGAGTCTGGGGTGGAGTCTGAAAATGTACATTTCTAACAAGCTCCTGGGTGATGCTGCTGCTGGTGGTGCTTAGGCCACAGTTTGAGCAGCAAAGATCAAGAAAGCATGCAACTGTGGGGAAACAGGAAGAAATTGGGTTCTCAAAAAAATGGCAAAAACCTCAATTACTTTTGCACCATCCTTATATATAAGAAAATGTGAACTCTGTGAAGTAGGCAATGAAAGAAGAAATAAAAGCACGCAAGGCTGGCATGAAAATAGAAGGGTGAAGAAAGAGCTGGGACAAATTGCAAAGAATCCAAGGAAACTACAAAGAAAGACAGAAGTATCCACTAGAGCCAACAAAAGAGTGGAATCTGCATCAGGAAACAAACAAATAAAAAATGTACAAGGCAAACATACACAGCACTCCAAAAATAATGAGGGGAAAGAACAAAAGGATGAAAATGGTAAAAAAAAAAAAAAAAAAAAAAAAGATTACAGCAACAGGAACAAAGATACAAGCTTCTAAAAACAGGCATTGTAGAGGCGGAAGCAGGACAACTGGGGCAAACAGTAAACTTGAAGATACAGTATAGGAAAACATTTCTGCACGGAAGATATTCAGACTTAACACTGAAAAAGTGAGGGTAATTTCCCATGGCAGATGCTGTTGGTGCCCTGCTTCGTTTCCCCTCCTGACACTTCAGACTCCACCTGCTGCTACAGTGGATTGTTCCCTGGGCTCCCTGACAGCTCCCTGCTTCAAGCACCCATATCCCTCTGCCTTCAAGAGAGCTTGTGCACCAAGAAGCTCAGATTTAACACCCTCAGATTAAATCAACCAAGGCGGAGCCAGATTCAGTGGATACACGCCTCAGGTTCACCTTCACAGGCTGGGACAATTTTGAGGTGTGCTCTACATCGTCTCCCAATATCCCCAATAAGATTGAGCCCCAGTCATCTGCAGTTGTAATCCACACATTCACTCACCCTTTATTGGCTTTTCTCTCTTCCTTGCCCCAATTCCCACTCCCTAACTTGGGTATCCTGGGATCACCTCCCGATTAAATTATTGGCTCCCAAGTCTTTGTCTCAGGATCTGCTTTTCAGGAAACACAAGCTAAGACATGCCCCAAATATGTGAGAGGAAAATCCTTAACTATATTCAAAAGGAAAGAAATTCCACGTTTAATGATGCGTTATTTAATGGGTCAAGTGGCTCCCATGTTTTGAATTCCGGAGCTTAGAGGAAGCACTAAAGTGGGCAACAGATAAGTCTTCCCAGACCTCACCCCTTTCACCACTTTCCCCTCCTCTGGGCTCCACTATACATGGTTCATAATATCCAGAATGTCTTAGAGTATGATTCCTATCCTTTGTCTCCCCCTCTTACCTGTCAACACCTCATATACAGAAACTGCAATTCAATGGCTTTATATCCCAAGCATATAGCACAGTATCTTACACATAGAAGGCTCTTGATAACTTGCTAAATAAATGTTGGGTCAATAACTGGGTCCCAGGACTGGCTCTGCCACTGACTAGCTGTGTGACCTTGGAAAAATCACTTAAAGACTTAACTGAGCCTCAGTTACCTCCATTTATAATATGAGATAACTTGACTCTGTGTTCTCTGAGGTCAAGTTATTATATGAATCTAGATAAGCGAAATTTCTCCCCACTCTCTGATTTCTTTTTTTTTTTATTTTTGTGGGTACATAGTAGGTGTATATATTTATAGGATACATGAGATGTTTTGATACAGGCATGCAATGTGTAATAATCACGTCATGGAGAATGGGGTATCCATCCACTCAAACATTCACCCTTTGTATTACAAATAATCCAATATGCTCCTTTAGTTATTTTAAAATGTACAATTAAGTTATTATTAACTATAGTCACCCTATTGTGCCACCAAATAGTAGGTCTTATTCATTTTATCTAACTTTTTTTTGTACCCATTAACCTGCCCCACCTACCCCCCATCTCTGATCTCTTGAGCCTGGTTAATGCAGTATAAAGCTGGCCATACTATAAGGGAGACAGTCAAATCTTTGTGGATCACACTAAGCTGTAACTCCGGTATTTTCTAAAATCCTAGCACTTAACAGCTTCTTTTTGTACCTAAGTAAAATTCTACTGATGACTATGATGTACCCTTATTGTCCAAGGCATTGTCTATGCCTGTGTTGTCCATTATGGTGGACACTAGTCCCATGTGGCTATTAGGCCCTTGAAATGTGCCTAGTCCCAAATGAGATGTGAGGTAAGTGTAAAAGACACACTGAATTCTGAAAAATGTAATACCAACAAAATGTGAAATATTTCAGCTGTGTTGTATGGATTACATGTTAAAGTGCTCACATGTTGGATATATTGGGCTAAATGAAATACATTACTAAAATTAATTTTACTTATTTCTTTTTACTTTTTAAATGTGGCCATGAGAGCAATTAGTACGAAGAAAATTTAGTGACTCACGTCCTGTTTCTACTGGACAGTTTCTGATGATAAAAAAAGATGCATGTCTTAGTCTCTGACCTTTAAAAAGATTGTTTTAGTATAGTGGAGAGACACATGGAGAGAAGAAATAGACCCAGAAGTAACTAATGGAAGGCAGCGTGACTGTGAAACAGAAGAATAGAGGGACAATGTACTGCATGAGTTAAGAGGAGAAATGAATTCTATAACTGGGTTTTATTTGCGGGGGAACCACATTGAGTCTGCTCCTACATAGGAAAACACCCTGTTGTGTTTTGTCATTTTTCTCACAGAGATTCATGCGTTATCACAATAGGCTTTTGCTAACAGCTACAGAGAAACTAGAGAAAACCAAACCAAACGTGGTCTCAAAGATATTATTATCCCAGAAATGCTCTGAGAATAAGAGAAAATCTTGTTTATATTTCCTGCCTGTGGTGTTCAAATCTATCCAGGGAGAGGATGATATAAATTCCCCAAAATAAAGTATTGTGGCTTGACTCTCCCCATATCCCTCTAAAAAGACAAATTATTGTTCACAGTGCAATCTCTTGAATTGGCTAAATGGCCTTCCAAATAAACATTTTGAGAGATGGGTCCCCCAGGTGCTTATAAATTCCCCCAGTCCCTTAATGAGTGTATCAGTGCAACTTCATGACAACTGAATGGAAAATGAAAAACTTGATGAGTGAGAGTCGGCTGAGATGGGTTTACTTGACATCCACTTTGTAACTCTAGCTTCACCACGATCTTGTGTGATAGCAAGTGAGACCTAAAGGCAGTGAACTGAATTCTATCTTTTACAATCCAGTATCTATTCCCCCTTTTTTCCTTGCTAGCAGAATTCTGTTTTTGTTGGAGGAGGCAACAGGCCCAGCTAAAAACTATATTCCCCAGCCTCTGTTGCAGATGGGATGACCACGTAAGCCAGTTCAGGCCAATAAAACATACATGGAAGTTGTTGCATAGGGGGCCGGGCTCGCAGCTCACCTTAAAGAGGGTATCAGGGTGGCCCACAGCTGTAGTCTCAGCTACTCAGGATGCTGAGGTAAGAGGACCTCTTGAGTCCAGAAGGTCAAAGCTGCAGTGAGCTATGATCATATCACTGCACTCCAGCCTGGGAAACAGAGTGAGACCTTGTCTTAAAAAAAAGAAGGCAGCAGGGTGGACTCAGATAGGGGACCCTCCACCCTGTGACCTCTGCCCTGCCAATCTTCCTGCCCACAATGTGGGCACAGTGAGGAAGGAGAAGCAGCCAACTGTGACCTGAGCAACAATCACGCATGAGGACAGCTGAGGAAAGAGATGGATCACACATGAGGACAGCTGAGGAAAGAGTGTTATTATGGAACCACTAGCCCTAGACTGGATTCTTTGTTACGGGAAAAACATGAAATAACTATTTGTTTAATCCACTAATTTAGACATTTTTGTAACTGATGTATTTTGAGTTGGCTGGTTGCTTTGTGTACCCAACTGATGATCTCAGCTTGTTCATTTTCACCAAATGTGTTGACGTTTTGGTGACCTACCAATCCAACAATGGCAATGTCAGTGCCCATCATTGCTGTCTAATGGACCATAAAACTTAAAAAGAATAAAGCATCTCAACTACAACAAATGTTATACTGGGTGTGACCTGTGGTTTTCTAGTCCCTTGTTGTCACTGACTGTACTCAATGACACTTATCTTAAGAGCCTGAGGATGGTGTATTGAGTACTTGCTATTGACCAGGCACTATTTCAAGTGAATTATGCATATTATGCATTTAATCCTTAGATGGACTCTGCAAGATAGGTAGTTATTTTTTCCATGATACAGATGAGGTAGAAATAGGGCATATGAAGTTAAATGATGTGCTCAGCATCTCAACTACTAAGTGCTAGGTTCATCTGAATTCAAATTCATGTCAGCTAACACTAGAGCCTGTTCTCTACTAGCTATACTTGATTGCTCCCTGCTCACAAAGAGCCCTAGATTCTTCCCTCAATGATGCTTTAAATGTGTAGTGCCCAGTATTTTTTGTTTAAACCTAGTCAATGTTTTAATATCTTCTTGAACCTACTTACAATTTATTCAATGCTATCTCTCATGGCATGATTCAAAATCATCACCACCATCACCACAGACAGGATCATTCTGGATGTGATTCCAGCTGATGATGGGTCAGAGCTAAAAGGACACATCATTTAACTCCATATTGCTCAATAACCATTGTTTTAAGCTATCCAGCCCTGTTTGAACCACCTGATAACTGCATTCACACGAGTGACCCAAGCCCAGATCAGCAGAGGAACCACTCAGCTGAGCCCAGCCCAAATTGCTGACACATAGACTCATAAGCAAACAAAATGGTTGCTGTTTTCAGTCAAACAATATGCCCATAATCCCAGCTTCTAATTTAAATCTATGCCAGCTGACACTAGAGCCTGCTGTCTACCAACAATACTCTTTGGCTTGGGATAATCTAGTTTCTACTTATTGTTCTAACATCCTGTTGAGTTTAGCATTTGTTTTGGGATTTTCATTTTTAAGGAAGTAATACTATAAATAGATGTATTTATATAAGTCGAGCAGATTTTCTTGACTTCCATCTTGTAATTACAACTTCTGTGATGGGTTCATGCAGTAGCATGGGAAACCCATAAGCAGCGAATAGAATTCTGCCTTTAACAAGTGATTAAGTATTAAACTTGGTTACTAATAACCAATTCCTTCTTTTCCTATGTTTTCCACACACAGATGTATTAACACTGTTCTTTCAAGGAAAGCATGGAGAGCGCTAGCTGATCAAATGAAGTGCTCTCAGACTAGAGCAGGCAAGGATAATGTATCAAGTATCCATTACGACCTAACAAACCACCCCAAAACTTAGGGACTTAACTGCTATTTTGTTTGCTTATCAGTCTATCAGCAATTTATGCTAGGTGCAGCTGAGTGGTTCCTCTGCTGATCTGGGCTTGGGTCACTCATGTGAGTATAGTCATCAGGTGGATCAAACAGGGCTGGATACATTTTTTTTTTTTGGCACTTCTAGACAATTTTTATTTATTTACTTATTTTGAGACAGGCTCTCACTTTAAGGGCTGGATAATTTAAAACAATGATTATCGGTAACAATTATAATTAGGTTGACCATGTAATTTGTAGTCCAAACCAAGATACATCCAAAGTAAAATGGGAGGGTCTAAAATAAATGAAATATTTATTTCATTTAATTTTTTTAACATTTAAATATTTAAAATATTTAATATCTTATTTTGAAATAAAATATTTCAAAAAAAGACATGAAATCAACCTAGATGCCCATCAGTGATAGACTGGATAAAGAAAATGGGGTACATATACACCATGGAATACTATGCAGTCATAAAAAAGATGAAATCATGTCCTTTGCAGCAACCTGGATGCAGTTGGAGACCATTATCCTAAGCGAATTAATGCAGGGACAGAAAACCAAATACCATGTATTCTCACTTACAAATGGGAGCTAAACATTGCAGACTCATGGACATAAAGATGGAAACAATAGACACTGGAGACCACTGGTAGGAGGGTGAAGAGGTAAGGGTTGAAGAACTAACTATTGGATGCTATGCTCACTACCTGAGTGACAGATCAATTGTACCCCAAACCTCAGTATCACACAATATATCCATGTAACAAACCCGCACATGTATCCCCTGAATCTAAAAGTTGAAATTATTTTTAAAATCTTTCAAAAATAAGTTTTATATATATATATATGCACATGAAAACAAAATTGAAACTTTATTGATAATCTTGACATTAAAAAATAACAAGCAGGGCTGGGCACGGTGGCTCACACCTATAATTCCAGCACTTTGGGAGGCCAAGGTGGGTGGATCACCTGAGGTCAGGAGTTCGAGATCAGCCCGGCCAACATGGTGAAACCCTGTCTCTACTAAAAATACAAAAAATTAGCTGGGCATGGTGGCAAGTGCCTGTAATCCCAGCTACTTGGGAGGCTGAGGCAGGGGAATCACTTGAGCCCAGGAGGCAGAGCCAAGAACATGCCATTGCACTCCAGCCTGGGCAACAGAGCGAGACTCTGTCTCAAAAAAATAAAATAACAAGCAGAACGATGATTTTTGTATACACAGTTGACTCTTGAACAACACAGGTTTGAACTGTGTGGGTCCACTTATATGCAGATATTTTTCAATAAATATATTGGAAAATATTTCAAAGATTTTATGACGATTTGAAAAACTCCCAGACAAACCAGATAGCCTAGAAATATCTAAACATTTAAGAAAAAGTTAGATATGTCATGAATGCATAAAATATATGTAGATACTAGTTTACTTCATCACTTACTACCATAAAATATACACAAATCTATAAAAGTTAAAATTTATCAAAACTTATGCACACAAACACAGACAATACATGGTAAACAGTCGAGGGAAATGTAAACAAATGTAAAGATGCAGTTCTAAATCAAGACTGCATAAAATTTACTGTAGTAATACTGCACTACTGTAATCATTTCATAGCCACCTCCTGTTGCTATCATGGTGAGCTCAAGTGTTGTAAGTATGCGCTTAAAACGCCGCCATGTGAGGCTATCTTTATGTGAACAGTTTGTCTCTACAGTAAGCTGCAGATCACAGTAAAAAGTAATCTCTTGCAGTCCTCAAGTATTTATCATTGTATTTAGTGCAATACTGTAAACCTTGAATAACACCATGGGACCCATATGACGTGCCACTAGTGATGCTGGAAGTGCTCCCAAAAAGCAGAGAAAAGTCATAACATGACAGGAAAAAGCTGAATTGCTTGAGCACTGTAGATTGAGGTCTGCAGCTGCGGTTGCTCATCATTTCAAGATAAATGAATCCAGCGTAAGGACCACTGTAAAAACAGAAAAGGGAATTTGTGAAGCCATCACTGCAGTTATGCCAGCAGGTATGAAAACCTTGCACTTTTTGCAAAGTATGCTTTTATCTTGTATTGAAAATGCAAGTTTTATGAGGGTGGAGGATTGCGATAAGAAAGGTATACCTATAGACTCTAACGTGATTCTAGAAAAAGTGAAGTCATTACATGACAATTTAAAGCAAAAGGAAGGTGAAGGATCTAAAGCCAAAGAATTTAATACCAGCAAAGAATGGTTTGATAGTTTTAGAAAGAGATTTGGCTTTAAAAATGTCAAGATAACAAGAAAAGCAGCTTTTGCTGACCAAGAGGCAGTGCATGAGTTCTCAGCCACCTTTGAGAAAATCATTGAGGAAAAAGGATACCTGCCTGGACAGGTTTTTAATGGAGACAAAAGTGTCCTATTCTGGAAAAAAAAAAAATGCCACAAAGGACATTTATTAGTAGGGAAGAGAAACAAGCACTAGGATTTAAGGCAGGAAGGGATGGGCTAATTCTACTGTTTTCTGCAAATGTAGTCAGGTTTATGATCAGGACTGCCCTCATCTAACTCCTGAGCCTTGAAGGGAAAAGAAATATCAGCTGCCAGTCTTTTGGTTGTACAACAAGAAGGCCTGGACAACAAGAGCCTCTTTCTGAGTTAGTTCCATTTATGCTTTGTCCCTGAAGTCAGGAAGTACCTTGCCAGTAAGGGACTGCCTTTTTAAGTTCTTTTCATATTGGACAATGCTCCTGGCCACCAGAACCCCATTAGTTCAACACCAAAGGTGTCAAAGTGATCTACTTGCCCCCAAATACAACGTCTCTAATTCAGCCTCTAGATCAGGGGTCAAAAGGACCTTTAAGGTACATTATATACAGTACTTTATGGAAAAGATTGTCAACGCTATAGAAGAGAACCCTGATAGAGAAAGCATCATAAAAATCTGGAAGGATTACACCATTGAATATACCATTGCTGTTATAGAAAAAACTGTGAAAGCCATCAAGCCTGAAACAATAAATTCCTGCTGGGAAAAACTGTGTCCAGATGCTGTACATGACTTCACAGAATTTATGACAGAGCCAATCAAGGAAATCATGAAAGAGATTGTGGATACGGCAAAAAAAAAAAAAAAAAGTGGGGGTGAAGGGTTTAAAGATACAGAACTTGGAGAAATTCAAGAGCTAATAGACACCACACCAGAGGAATTAACAAAAGGTAACTATGGAGATGAGTGCTTCTGAACCAATGCCAGACAATGAGGAAGATGTAGGAGAAGCCATTCCAGAAAACAAATTGACATTAGACAATCCTGCAGAAGGGTTCTAATTGTTCAAGACTATTTATGACTTCTTTTATGACATAGACCCTTCTATGATATGGGCACTGAAACTACAGCAAATCGTGGAAGGACTGGCATCGTATAGAAACATTGTTAGAGAAATGATAAAGCAAAAGAGAAATAAATAAGTGTACAGTATTTCCATAAAGTTACACTGAGTGTGCCTGCCTGTCCTGCTTCCCCTTCCATCTCCTCTACCTCTTCCGCCTCTGCCACTTCGGAGACAGCAAGACCAACCTCTCTTTTTCCTCCTCCTCATTAACCTACTCAACATGAAGACAAGGATGAAGACCTTTATGATGATCCACTTCCACTTAATGAATAGTAAATGCTGTATATTTTCTCTTCCTTAGGATTTTCTTAATGACATTTTCTTTTCTCCAGCTTACTTTATTATAATACAGTACATAATACACATAACATACAAATTATGTGTTAACTGACTGTTTATCAGTAAGGCTTCCAGTCAACAGTAGGCTATTAGTAGTTATGTTTGCGGGGAATCAAAAGTTACATGCAAATTTTTGACTGCTCGGGGATTCAGCACCTCTGACCCCTGAGATGTCCAAGAGTCAACTGTATTTACATGTTTTTATTAGTTTTTAACTGTATTACTCTCTAAAACCGTGTCATTAGTGTTTACCTGAAGAATGTATTTTTAATACAGTCTTGTTTTAATTTTTTTCATAAAATTGGTTGCAATTTTCTTTAAAGTTGCATTTTTGTGGTTGTTGGTTTGAAACTATTGATACATCAAACAGCTATCTCTAGACCATAATATTTTTAATTGAGAATTTACTCTCATTATAGATTCTGAGTAAATTCTGCTAAATGGGGAATGTTCTCATTTCTATTTTTGTGGATATTCAAATGTGTAAGAATTTAAGCCCAAATAATTTTTATAGGTACTGTCATTTTGTTTCCAGGTATCTTTCTTCAACAAGCACTTTTATAAGACAAAACTCAACCAAAAATTGTCTCTCTTTTATGATTCTTTTGAATGTGTCACCAAATTTAGATGCTGCAAAATTGTAGGCTTTATCAATTTAAATCCATCTAGTGAAAAATATATGAATTTATCCAATTAATAATGTGAGTGCCATCCCAAGGTTCTTCTCACAAGTCTAGACATCCCATAACACAATAATAGAATGTCAAATTAAACCATGTATATGATCTAAGTTCTTATCATTTATTTTGTTTGGCTTTTCTCTTGTGTTTGTACCAATATGTTTTAATGACTTCCATCCGCAGACCTTATTTTAATTATTACATTTGACTAAAATCTTAAATATTTTGGTTTTCCATTTGTTGAATACCTTGATTAAAGATGTTCAATAGGTTTGGGGAGAAAAAACGCAACCAAAATTTAGATGATTCTTTGTATACACACAAAAATCTTATACTGTTGGAAGGCTCAAAAGGTCAAACATTTCTACAATCTGATAGATGAGAGTAGCAAAGAAAGAACGCATGCACTGCCATGCTGACAAATTCTTTTTGCATTCAACATTGTTTTTGTCACAAAAAAAATATTGTAATTTAGTTACTTTGAGTATATATAAAAACATGTTGAAATTTGGCAGCTACAGCTTCTATTTTGATTGACAAAATATTCCTGCTTGTTTGAAAACAATCATGAATAATGTATGCAGCAAACTAATTTCAAAAACATATCTTCTCCACACATTTCTTGATGAAATAATGCCATTGTTTGTACCACATCACTGTCCTCCATGAAATATATATAATATGTATGTAAAATATGTGTGAAATACATACACATTCACATAAAACCAAACAATTTTATCTTCCGTGTTGAACTTTATAACTAAATTTGTAATTGCATTCATGTCAGGTATTTCACTTTTAGCAGAATGAATGTCCAAAGCTTTGCTTTGATTTCATGAAATGGATGAAAAATAAAATCATGGTTTGTATTTACTGCTTTCCCATTTGAAACATTTGAAATCTTTTGATATAGGTCTGGCATCATTTAACTGTCTGTGAAATTATCTTCTGCTAATTGACCTAACATATTAACTGCAATGTTATGTGCACCAGAACATTTAGAATTGAAAATGAGCAAATGAAGAGTAGTTATTTGGTCAAACTGAATAGCCTGGCTACACTGAGTACTAGGTCTTGATACCTTTGGTAGCTGTTCAGGTTACATTGTTATCTTCAACTACGGACTTTTAAAAATAACAACTCACTTCTGAAGCAGATGCAGATACTTCTTTAGTAGATTTAGTCGTCTGGTTGATATGATAATCTAATTATAATTTACATATGAAGATATAATTATAACCTAATTCTAATTTATAACCTAAATATGATTATTATTTCATAATTAAACTATTTGATCATTAAGTAATAATCAAATATGACTATTATTACATAATGCCATTGTTTATTCTGCAAAACTAATATAATTGTATTAAAATAACAGAAGTTTTGATGCCATCATAAGATGGAGAAGACATCATAAGCTCCTAAGAGAGGCAGAAGAGATGTTCAGTTTTCACTCAGCACAAAAGATCTTTTCTTTTTTCTCTCTTCTTTTTTGACTGGTAACTTCAGGGAACGGGTTTTGATGCTGTGTCTCTGTGTTCATTATATTTCTCATTCCTTCCCACTGTGCTCCATTTTAATGATGCTCAAGGAGGGTTTCTCACTCCTGAGTACCTGAGGGCTCTTCTTGTGATGATTACTAAGAAGACTTGCCCTTGGCTGGCTGAAGACCCTGCAGCTGCAGTGTTCCTTTCCCAAGTGGTCACACTGGGCATGACCCACTCATCTTGATCATTTGAATCAAGCCCTGCACCAGCAAAGCCAGTTAGAGAAAGCCAATAGCTGTTCCCTTACATTCCTTCTTTCCTTCTCTTCCCTCTTCCTGCCTTCGCCCGCTTAATGATATACCACAGTAAGTAAAAAAGCAATAAAAGCTTTTGGTCATTGAATAGAGAAGTGTTTTTAAATACTTAGTGGTTTTTTGAACTGAAATTGTTTACAATCAGATTGGTTATTATTTGTTTGTTCCCATTAAAGCTCCACTTCAATTATTTTTCAGCACGTGGGCAGCTGCTGCATAATATTTTGTAAATGGACTGGCCCAGATCACTGCAATGGGAAAGGCCAGGCATGCCTCCATACTTTCACTGTTTCTATTTTTACAATTGTTTATTTATGTGTTTCTGTTGCGTCTGTTCTAGAGTGTTCCCACTGTCTATCCTGTGAGTGAGTTAGTGCAATGCTAGTTGCCTTGAAATCTGAGCAGTTTAAACAATTAAAGTTGATTGCTCTCTAAAATATTGTCCAGTAAGCTGAGGGTTGGGAAGTAGGTCACATCTCTGCTCCACAGAGTATCCCAGGGACCCAGGCTGACTAAGACTTTGCCACCTTAGAGTATCGTGTGGGAAATTGTAATGGTCCAGGCCTGAAAGTGGCCCACATCACCTCCACTCACATTCTACTAGCCAGTGTTCTGTCACACCTAACTGTACATAACTGCAAGGGAGGCTGGGAAATGCAGTTCAGTTGTGTGTCCAGGAGGAAAGGAAACAAGTATGATTGATAGCCCAATAGTCTGTACCACAAACCAGTTAGACATAGTCACTGTAGTCATTGGAATTAAATACTTAATTATCAGAGAAAACAATAATTTCATCTTAAGAAGTAGTAACATAGCTTGCTAAGATTATGTTGAGAGACTGAAGAAGTTTGTCTCTGAAAAGAAAGTGTGATTCAAATAGATTATCTTTTCTCTTGCTACTTTTGAGGATTTATTTGGCTGGCCCATATATCTTGACTGCACATTTGAAGACAATTGGCACACTTATGGACCTACATGTCAGCCTTGCTGAACTTCTAGAGTGGATTTTACACATAAATCACATGGAGTCAAAAGCTGGTGTTCTTTGGCATTGCATGTCTACAACTTCACAGCAAAATGGAGTTCTCTAACATAATTTTGAAACTGCTTGCTGCTGCAATGATAATTTCCCAAAATCTATTTATACCTTGCAAACAGCAATCATAGCTATTCCCTCACCATTTTTACAGAGTTTCCATTCTCATTTTACAGGTGAGGCAGCAAATGGAGCTCAAAGGTCCTCATTGTTTCGCAGTCCTGAAGTGGCTGCCTTCCCCTATATCTGTAGTTTCATCACCCTTCTTGTTATTGTATTTGTGAACATGTATTAATCTGCCTTCTAGGTGGTAGAAAAAAATTAATAGCATCTGTTTTCATAAATCTCTGTTCTAATAAATGATAATAATATTGATGAGCATATTTCCAAAATTATCTTCATAAAGCTTTAAATGATGGCAAAGGAAACTCATATCCAAATTCTCCTTTAAAATTAATTTTTAGCCAAGTTTATTTTAATCTGTGTGTTAGACCACTTGCTCCTTCATTGCTTTAATTTCTCCATTCATTTGTTCAGTCAATCATTCTCAAATATAATTGATTTCATCCATTTAGTTAACTTGAAAATAGCTATATTTGGCCAGCGTGGTGGCTCATGCCTGTAATCCCAGCACTTTGGGAGGCTGAGGCGGGTGGAACATTTGAGGTTGAAACCAGCCTGACCAACATGGTGAAACATACAAAAATTAGCTGGGCATGGTGGCACATGCCTATAATTCCAGCTACTTGGGAGGCTGAGACATAAGAATCGCTTGAGGGAGGCAGAGGTTGCAGTGAGCCAAGATCACACCACTGCACTCCCAGCCTGAGTGACAGAGTGAGACTCTGTCTCAAAAAAAAAAAAAAAAAAAAAAAAAAAAAAAGCTATATTTGCTGGACTTATTTGCAGAGGGCACATTTTGAGGAACTTGATTAGGGTTCAAGCTCCATAGTCACAAAATTAAAATCGGAGAGCTCTTGCGACTCTTTGAGTAAGTTGTTTTCATAAGTTATACTTGTATGTGTTACAGAGATATTCCAGTTCATTCATTTATTTATGTATTTGTTCTTCATGTACTTACTGAGCACATACCATGTGCTGGGCACTGTCTAGGTACTGAGGATCCCATGATGGACAAGATACACAAAAAGTCTCTTTCCTCATGGAATTTCCATTCCAGTGGAGAAGACAGTAAACAGACAAATACATACAATGAGATAGACTATATCACCTGCAAAAACCAATTTTGCAACTTTTCCTGTCTCAACAGCAACCCCTAAGTAAACCCCCCAACTCTACCACTGCCTTTGTAATATTTGGCACTTCAGGAAAATTCCTGTTGTTAGTAGACAAAAGTGCTGCAGAATAGTAAAAGGTAAGAGACATAAAGCTCATCAACGATTAGAATTCACAAGTGTTGCATTTTGCCATTATTTTGTTTCATTATAGTATTTTAACACTGCATGACTTTTCTTCCCCCTGCTCAAAACAAGACTCCAGGGTCCCAGGTTGTTGCTATCCAGTTATTTATTTTCTTCCCATTACGTGAACACAAATTTCTAGAATTCTAAAGGCCTTGAGAGATAATCTTCACTGACCACATTATTTTATAAATGAGGAGAGTTAGGTTCAGAGAGATGAAGCAATCGCCTGAGATTACAGAAGTAGTTGGAGGAAGAGCTGGGACTGGATTCCAGTTCTAATTTTACATCCCCAGGAGAGCACAGCAGTGAATAACAATCCATTTATAATACTAAGCAGAAAATACTAGCAGACTTGGCTACAGAAAGTGGGACTTCGAAGTTGTTAACTAGAAGTTTGAAAAGTCTATTTGCAAGTCTTTCTTTGCTTTCTTTCCTTCCATGCTTCTTTTGAGGACAGAGTTAGATTTTCTTTTCTTTTTCAAGAAAGTGTCTTGCTCTGTTGCCCAGGCTGGAGTGCAGTGGTGCAATCTTGACTCACTGCAACCTCCACCTCCTGGGTTCAAGTGATTCTCGTGCCTCAGCCTCCCGAGTAGATGGGATTACAGGTGCACACCACCACACCTCGCTAATTTTTGTATTTTTAGTAGAGATGGGGTTTCACCATGTTGACCAGGCTGGTCTCCAACTCCTGGCCTCAAATGATCTGCCCGCCTCAGCCTCCCAAAGTACTGGGATTACAGGCGTGAGTCACTGCACCTGGCCTGGAGTTAGATATTCCTTACAAAGTTGAATAAATTTCTGATATCAGAGCTGAAAACTGGAAAAACAAGAGACCTGAAAAACAGAAATGCAAATCAGTTTAATCCCCCAAAACACAGGTCAGATGGTATCTTTCTAAACACTGCTTTCATAATGATTAAAACATCCAACAATCTACAAGTTAGGCAAAAGGAAATAAAAAGAAATCCAGACTTTCCAGCAACATATGGAAAAACTTTACTAAAGATCAAAAAGTGCAAATTAAAATTTTAGGATGTCCGTTTTTTAAAACTTATATACATACCAGGAGTTTTCCTAAGGATAATCCTCAGGGCTTATGAGGGTTGATAACATAGAGGCACTTTTTCAGAACAATATTCCAGGAGCCTTGAAACATTCATGTCTTTTGACTCAGAAATGTACTTCTAGGCCGGCGCGGTGGTTCATGCCTGTAATCCCAGCACTTTGAGAGACTGAGGTGGGTGGATCACGAGGTCAGGAGTTCAAGACCGGCCTGGCCAATATGGTGAAACCCCATCTCTACTAAAAATACAAAAAAAAATTAGCCAGGCATGGTGGCGGGTGCCTGTAATCCCAGATACTCAGGAGGTTGAGACAGAATTGCTTGAACCCAGGAGGCGGAGGTTGCAGTGAGCCTAGATCGTGCCACTGCATTCCAGCCTGGGCAACAGAACGAGACTCCGTCTCAAAAAAAAACAAAAAGAAAGAAAGAAAGAAAATGTACTTCTAGGAATTGGTGCTTAAGAGATAATTAGAAATTCTACCAAAGATGTATAGGCAAGGATACTCATCACTGTGTTGTTCATGATGTAAAAAAAAAAAAAAAGAAAAGAAACAAACTAAATATTTGGGGGGGAAAAGCCATAAGTAAATAAAGTATGGTATGTCTATCACATGGATTTTTTAAATGACTACTCAATGATATGGAGAAAGTGCTCACAATATAAAGTTAAATCAGAGATTCTCAACCAGAGATTATTTTCCCCACCAAGGAGCATTTGGCAAAAATGTCTGGGCCAGGCGTGGTAGCTCACGCCTGTAATCCCAGCATTTTGGGAGGCCAAGACGGGTGGATCACCTGAGGTCAGGAGCTCGAGACCAGCCTGGCCAACAGGGTGAAACCCCATCTCTAGTAAAAATACAAAAAATTAGCCAGGCGTGGTGGCGGGCACCTGTAATCTCAGCTACTCAGAAGGCTGAGGCAGGAGAATCCCTTGAACCCAGAAGGCGGAGGTTGCAGTGAGCTGAGATCATGCCATTGCACTCCAGCCTGGGCAACAGGAGCGAAACTCCGTCTCAAATAAATAAATAAATAAAAATGTCTGGAGATATTTTTGGTTGTCAGAGCTAGAGGGAGAGGAGTGCTACCAGCAGCTAGTGGGTAAAGGTCAGGGATACTGCTAAAAATTCTAAAGTGCACAGGAACAGCCCCCACGGCAAAGAATTCTCCAGCCCCAAATGTCAGTATCACCATGGTTGAGAAACTTCTGAGTCAGATGAATAAAACAGGGCACAATGTTATGAATGCTGATTGATCTCAAATTTTAAGAGGGGGAAAAACAAGGATATCACTTGGTGATTGTGTTAGTCCATTCTTGCATTGCTGTAAAGAAATACCTGAGACTGGGTAATTTATAAAGAAAAGGGGTTTAATTGGCTCATGGTTCTGCAGACTTTACAGGAAGCATAGCAGCTTTTGCTTCTGGGGAGGCCTCAGGAAGCTTCCAATCATGGCAGAAGACAAAGTAGGAGCAGACGTCTTACATGACAGGAGCTGGAGCAAGAGAGAGAGCAAGGGGGGAGGTGCTACACACTTTTAAACAACCAGATCTTGGGAGAACTCACTATCATGAGAACAGCACCAAGGGGGATGGTGCTAAACCATTCATGAGAAACCCGCCCCCTTGATCCAATCACCTCCTACTAGGCCCCACCTCCAACACTGGGGATTACAATTCAACATGAGATTTGGGCAGGGACACAGATCCAAACCATATCAGTGATAAAATTACAGATGATGTTTATTTTCTTCTTTATACTTTACTTTCCCAAATATCCTACCATGAATGTGTGTTATTTATATAGTCAATTTAAAAATGTTTGAAATAATCCTTCAAAAGCTCTCTGCAGCCTCTTGCATCAAATCAAACGCCTCATCTCCACCCTCTGGATCACACATCATTTGGCCCTGCCTAAACTAAAACCTTTATTCTTCCCTACTTTTCATCAAGAACTCTCTAATTAGAACAATATCTTCTGCATCCCTGAACACACCCTGCTTGTTTGCTCATTTTTTTATTATCTGTGACACAAGAATAATTGCTCACATCACAGGACTGTTGAGAGGATCAAATGAGATAAGATATGCAGACGAAGTTTATAACTGCCAAATATACAAATGTTAGTTGTCACTCTCTGTTGCCATGCCCACCTTCTCTCCAGTGGAACTAACCTACCCATGATTCAACTCCTAACCCGGAATCACTTTTTCTGTGAAACTTGTCCTGACTTCCCCAGGCTGTTTTGGGAAACAATGAACCCTACAACTTTGCCATCCTAATAAAAGAAAGGTTGAAGTTGAAGCACAGTTTCCTTGGAACACTAATTCCATGAGCTATTATATCAGTGAAAGTCATGTCAGGAGACAGTACATTTGAATTGGGCAATTTGAGGAAAGATGAATAATGGGCTATTCACAAAGATGTGGCAGAGTGTAGTGTTGTGGGAAGTCAGGAACCCCAAACGGAGGGACCGGCTGAAGCCATGGCAGAAGAACATAAATTGTGAAGATTTCATGGACATTTATTAGTTCCCCAAATTAATACTTTTATAATTTCTTATGCCTGTCTTTACTGCAATCTCTGAACATAAATTGTGAAGATTTCACCGACACTTATCACTTCCCCAATCAATACCCTTGTGATTTCCTATGCCTGTCTTTACTTTAATCTCTTAATCCCGTCATCTTCGTAAGCTGAGGAGGATGTATGTCACCTCAAGACCCTGTGATGATTGCGTTAACTGCACAAATTGTTTGTAGAGCATGTGTGTTTGAATAATATGAAATCTGGGCACCTTGAAAAAAGAACAGGATAACAGCAATGTTCAGGGAACAAGAGAGATAACCTTAAACTCTGACCGCTGGTGAGCCGGGCAGAACAGAGCCACATTTCTCTTCTTTCAAAAGCAAATGGGAGAAATATCGCTGAATTCTTTTTCTCAGCAAGGAACATCCCTGAGAAAGAGAATGTGTCCCCGAGGGTAGGCCTCTAAAATGGCCGCTTCAGGGGGCGGCCATCTTTTATGGTCGAAGCTGTAAGGATGAAATAAGCCCCAGTCTGCCGTAGCGCTCCCAGGCTTACTCGGACGAGGAAATTCCCGCCTAATAAATTTTGGTCAGACCGGTTGTCTGCTCTCAAACCCTGTCTCCTGATAAGATGTTATCAATGACAATGCATGCCCGAAACTTCATTAGCAATTTTAATTTCACCCGGGTCCTGTGGTCCTGTGATCTCGCCCTGCCTCCATTTGCCTTGTGATATTCTATTACCTTGTGAAGCACGTGATCTCTGTGACCCACACCCTATTCGTACACTCCCTCCCCTTCTGAAAATCACTAATCAAAACTTGCTGGTTTTACGGCTCGGGGGGCATCATGGAACCTGACAACATGTGACGTCTCTCCCGGACACCCAGCTTTAAAATTTCTCTCTTTTGTACTCTGTCCCTTTATTTCTCAGACTGGCTGACACTTAGGGAATATAGAAAAGAACCTACGTGAAATATCGAGGGTGAATTTTGCCCGATATCTGGCTGAAATTCCCCCGATATCACAACTTATGTTCTTCTGCCATGGCTTCAGCCAGTCCCTCCGTTCGGGGTTCCTGACTTCCCGCAACAATGTAGGGAAACCACAAGAAATAGGTCAGTATCCCAGGTCTAGTAACAGCTGGAAGTTCTTACCATCCCCAGACCTAAAGGGAAAAGAGGATGGGGTGGTTTACTGAACCCAGAAGCAAGAAGGAAAGAGTCACAGAAAGAAGGCTCCAGAGAGGAACTGTGACTTCTGTCCACAGATGCAGTGAATTGTAGGTGACCCAGAGGATAAATATCCTAAGTCCTTCCTCCTTCTAATCATAAGATCAGCACCCACTGGCCAAACTAACCAGAAGTTAATGAGTGTGTCAGTCACAGTTCTCCAGAGAAACAGAACCAATATTTAGAAAGATAAAGACAGGAGAAGGTGGGGAGAAAGAAAGGTTTTAAGGAATTGGCTCATTTGTTTGGGGGATGAATGGGGGGATAAGGGGAGCTGGCAAGTCCAAAATGCATAGGACAGGTTGGAAACTCAGACAGAAGCTAATGTTGCCTTCTTGAGCTAGAATTTCTACAGGAAACCTCGGTTTTTGCTCTTAAGGCCTTCAAACAATTAGGATACGGCCCACCCAAATTATGGAGGGTAATTTGCTTTACTTAAAGTGTACTGATCAGACACATCTACAAAACACCTTCACAGTAGTATCTGGATTAGTGTTTGATTGAGTAACTGGGTAATAGAGCCTAGCCAAGTTGACACATAAAAGTAACCATGATGGAGATCAAAGGGGACCTATTGATGCAGACCATACATGTCTGCCTCCCTCACAAGGCACATAGCAGAATAGAGGAGGGTTGTGGGTGGAGAAGGAGAAGACAAGAGCTATCTAGTACAGTTTTAACAGCTATCTTGTGAGCAAAAGTGTTCCATGGTGAAATAAATTTGGGAAACACTGAGTTAAACATAATTAAACCAAACCAATTGTTTCCCAGGTAAAATGAAGAGGGGAGACATTCTGAACAGGAGAGATGAGATGCCCAAAGGCTCTTTGTCGAGTTAATTGGTGGGTGTAAATACACACAACAGGCAGGAAGTGTAGATGGGCTTATGTAGCTGCAGTAGGATGTCCAATTGAGGCAGGCAAGGGGGGCATCAAGTAGAGGAGGTTACAGGCTAAGGAGCTTAGAGTATGTGATTAGGAGGTTTAATTTTATTCAAGAGGAAATTGAGAGTTATTCTGGGCTTCTTAGAATGGGAGTGGCCTAATCCAATAATAGTTGAAGAAAGGATTCATGCTGCTACGTGTAGAATGCATTGGAATAAAGACAAGAAACAGAGAAACCAGAAAGAAGGCAGATGATGCACTGTGGATCTAAGATGGCCATTGGTTATTATGGGATTGGGGTGAAAATGAAAAGGAAGCAGGAGAGCCAAGAAATATTGCAGAGGAAGGAAATGCTTAGTGGCAGGCTGCAAGTAGAAAGTGAAAGAGAGAGATGATTCTAAAGTTGGAAAATAATTACAATGTTATTTCATAATAATTAAGGATCTAGGATACTTATGTAGCCCATCCAACTCCAGTCAGCAACCAGCTCTTTCATCCCAAACAAAAATTAGAGAATGCTTCATGTGAGAGGTTGAAATGACATAAATCCCATCCATTCCATTGTGCCTCTGGGGAGCCACTTCTTACAATAATATAATAATTGGAGATGAAATTGCAGAGGCTTCTTGAGGCAAGGGCTCAGAAAAGAAATTTATAATGGGAAATAATCAGTGTCATTGAAGAAAACTGTAGAAGAGTTGTGTTAGTAGATGCAATAAAAGAGTGTCTTTCATTACTACAATCAGTGAGGAGCTACACACTCCAATAAGCAAAGAATCAGGCATCATGGAAGAAGTACAATGTTCCTTTTCTCCACAAAGTGTTCATTTCTCATCTTGGCAACTAAGCCTTTCATGAGAGCACATACAGCTGTGTCCTGTTCTCCAGCACAGCCTCCAACAGGGACAGGTAAAACCTCCTTCCCTCCAACCACCCAACCCGCCACAGTGTATACAGCAGATCTTCTAACACATACCATGGCCCAAAGGAATGGACACTGGCCTTGGAGTGGGATGATACAGGCCCTGACCCTGCCACTTGACTCTAGCAAACCATTTCACCTTTCTGAATCTGCTTCCTTACCTGTAGAATGCACACAACTTACCTTAGAGTAAATGCAACATGATTAAATGAAATATTGTAAATAAAAACATTTTGTGGACTAGAAACCATAATCCAATCTCTGGTAATATTACTCATGGGGGAAGTCACTTTGTCAACATTTGTCAGCCCCACCTTGAGTACAAAGGGCCATATGGAACCCTAAATTTAGGCTGGGCTGAGAGTCATAGCAAGGAAACCTCTAGCCAACCCCATTCCTGAACCACAAACATGGGAATCTCTAGGGTCCCCAATGAGTCAGAGAAAAAAGCACCTAAAGCCCGAACTTGGCCTCTTTCTTCATCACCATCTGGTTGCCACAGAAAGCCTAGTCATACTGTCAAGGGTTTATGCGACCTGCCATTTTGACTGTAATAGAAACAGCAAATGTGGCTTTAATATAGTTAGCTTTCCATTAATTGCTTTAATAGAAAAATGCTTCCACCATTTAATGAAGAAGAATGCAAACAGCAGTAAATTTCCCAAAAGGTCAGAAAATGACAACATATGGGTAATTTCTCTGCTCCCAGAATAGCTTGGTTTTGCTTGATAAAATATCATCTCTCCTGAGTAAGAAGTTATTGTTTTCCCATAAGATGTGGCAGAAAATTGGAAAACGCCGACTGCAATGGCAGTTCCCTTTACAGAGGGCCTGAGATTAATAAAGAATCATTAGCTGTGGCCTCCTGCCACATCAATCATTAAAGATCAACAGGGATCCAAGACCCAGAAGTTACTAATACTATCAAGGAAGTCTGGTCAGCGAACCATGTTAACAACTCCAAGGATTCTGTGAAACTGAGAGTGTATACTTCAAAGACCATGGATGTGACAATGACACAATAATAGCTCACATTTATTGAGCATTTACAATACAGGCTAGACACCATGCTAAGCTCCTTTCCTGCACCAGTTCATTGAATCACCACACAAAAAAACTCAAAAAGTTATTATTCCCCCATTCTACAAAAGAGGAATCAGAGGTTTAAGGAGTTAAATAGCCCAATCCCACAAAGAGAAGAAGGACCAAAATCAGCATACTGGTATGTATAGGAGTAATAAGAATTCCAAGCCTCAGCAGCCTGTGGACATAAATTCAAGGTCATTATCATCAGCATCTCAAACTTCTTGCATTTAACTCTTCCTGCTCACACAGGCCTTCCAAAAAATTCTCCTGCTCCCAAATATATATATATATTTAGACAGGGTCTCACTCTTTTACCCAGGCTGGAGTACAGTGGCATTATTACAGCTCACTGCAGCCTAAACCTGCCGGGGCTCAAGCAATCCTCCCACCTCGGCCACCTAAGTAGCTGGGACCACAGGCACATACCACCATGCCCAGCTAATTTTTGTATTTTTTTGTAGAGATGGAGTTTCACTATGTTGCCCAGGCTAGTCTCGAACTCCTGGGCTCAAGCAATCCGCCACCCTCAGCCTCCCAAAGTGCTGGGATTACAGGCATGAGCCACCACATCTGGCCCCAAATATTATTAAAAGTCTTCAAAGGCTACCTCTCCTATGCGCATGGACCAGGTATCAGCCAGTCACTGTGTCTTCACAGTATTTTCTCTCCTCTCCATCCCCTCCTGGTCAATGTGTCTGCTCATGCAGCTACTAGCAGGAGCCTCAGAGAACACCCTTGACTGTGTCTCCTTGTGGTCCTGGAGTTGCCAGTTTTGAAACTTCCAGAATGGTCCTGGGTGCCAGGGAGAAGTGGAGACACTAGTGGGCTCTTGTCCTTTCATAGTGATGCCCATTGTCACCTGGACCCTCAAGCAGCCCATTCAGTGCCTGGTTCTGCCTTTCTTCATGAGGACTCGAAACTTGACCCTCCTTTCCTAGTCTTCCCCGAACGTTCTCCCCTGACCTCACAAACAAAAGCAAACATAACAAGACAGAACATTGAAGTCAGTTTATGCCACAGTGTTTTCCAGAACAACTTTCGTAATTCAAAACTCATATAATTCAAGAACAATTTTCCATAGTACTGGCAAAGAATAGTAGCAGGTCATTCTGTCTACCAGCTACCATAGCAATAACACAAATAGACCTCCGAATTCACTCAGTCCACCTTTGAACATACATGATTATTGATTGTTTTTCCTCATTTGGGGAAATTCACATTATCTCAAATTTTGCTCCAGAAATGAGACTTTGTTCTTATATTTACATAACATTATTTCATATTCATATAATCCAAATTCACATAAGGCTATATTAATATATGAATACTTCAGCCCTTCCCATGTGCTCCCGCCCATTTCTAAAGGAGAAGGAATCTTACTTGAGAGTTAAGCACCTAGTTTTTCCTGTATTGTGTGGAACCTGGATAAGGAGATGATCCTCAGGGAAATAAAACCAGATTACCCACCCCACCCAGAGGCCTGAATACATCGTGGAGGGTCAGGTGCAGGGAGCATTAGCTTTTAGGAAGGGACCACTATGCATGAACAACATGGGAATAGAAAAGAGGAAGTGAATGAGGGAGTATTGCAGTGATTATGGAAGAGTTTGGATGAGAGGAAAAGAAAGATTTTTAGCTATGTGCGTGAGTGGGAACTCACAGTCAGGAGGCAGAAGAGACATGCATTTTGCTTTCAGGAAACAGTTTTCAAGGACTAAATAGTGTGGGGAGAGAACATTTTATATTTTCATGAGCCACTTCCAGAAAGAGTTTTTAGAAGTTCCACTGCAGGGCACACAAGAATGATAAAGATGTCTAAAAAGGATGTTATTTTAAGTGAGCTTTGCTGGCATTATGAATGTACTCTCCCATTGGCTTTTTTTTTTTTCAAGAGACTGAGTACAGATGTGAATAGCTGTCATTCTGTTTTCTGCCACAGTGCTGATTTTTGAAAGGAACACTGCTCAGAGACTGAGCTATATGTGACCCCAGTTGCATTCAGGTTATGCCAAGTAACAAAGAACTCCTTCTCTTTAACAACAACAACAAAAAAAAAAAAAAAAGGTAGTCAGGCATATCACATATATAAACAGATACCTGGTGAAGTCACCAATGTCTGAATTTTAATTTGAGCTGAACTTGGATATATGCCACAAAAGCTGAGTGCTGTCTAGAATTAGGACGTCTTCCTTCATGCTGGGGGGCATGTTACCCAAACCTATTCAGATACTGTATGGATTTTTCATAGCAAGTATTGGAAACAGATTTCAGTTTTCTGGATAGTTTTAGATAAATACTTTTTTTATTTTTTATTTCAATAGGTTTTTGGGGAACAGGTGGTGTTTTGTTACATGAATAAGTTTTTTAGTGGTGATTTCTGAGATTTTGGTGCCTCTGTCACCCGAGCAGTATACACTGTACCCAATGTGTATGTAGTCTTTCATCCCTCACCACCCCCTACCCTTTCCCCGAGTCCTCAAAGTCCAATGTATCATTCTTATGCCTTTGCATCCTCATAGCTTAGCTCCCACACATGAGTGAGAACACACAATGTTTGGTTTTCCATTCCTGAGTTACTTTACTTAGAATAATGGTCTCCAGTTCCATCTAGGTTGCTGCAAATGCCATTATTTCGTTCCTTTTTATGGCTGAGTAGTATTTCATGTTATAGATATATACATCTTTACATCCTTTTCTTTTTTACTTATTCTCCCCTTCAGGCTACAAAGCCAAGTTTTATAGATCTAAATCTACACTATTGATGATCCATCCTATCTCCCCCCATTGCCCTTTTTTTTTTTTTTTTTGAGACAGAGTCTCACTCTGTTGCCCAGGCTGGAGTACAGTGGGGCAATCTCAGCTCACTGCAACCTCTGCCTCCCAGGTTCAAATGATTCTCCTGCCTCAGCCTCCTGAGTAGCTAGGATTACAGGTGTGCGCTACCACACCTGGCTAATTTTTGTATTGTTAGTAGAGATGGGGTTTCACCATGTTGGTCAGGCTGGTCTCGAACTCCTGACCCCGTGATCCACCCGTCTTGGCCTCCCAAAGTGCTGGGATTACATATTCATATTCATATTCTTATATGAATACTTGTATCAGTTAGCTTTTGCTGTGTGAACAACCACCCCAAAGCCTAGTAGTTTAAACAACTACTATTTATTTAGCTGATTGTAGAGGTCACCTGGGATGTTCCTCTGATCTGGGCTGGCTCAGTTGATGCCTTCTAGACTTGAGCATGCATCTGCAGTCAGCTGGCCAGCAGCCAGTGGCTGGATCATCTAAGGTAGTCACATTCATATATATGGCAGTTGGCAGACTGGAGCAACAGGGCCACGTGTCTTCCATCATTTAGGAAGATTGCCTGGATTCCTTCACACGGTGGTCACAGAGTCTCAAGACAAATGAAAACAGAAGCCTCATGGCCTCTTGATGCCTTGATGTCTAGGTCTGAAACTCTTCTAATGCCACTTCTACCACATTCCCAAGGCCAGGCCCAATTCAAGAGCGGAGAAATAGACTCCAACTCTTGATGGGAGGAGCTGCAAAGTATTGAGGCCATTTTTGTGATCTGTTCTGCTGTTGATATAACTGAATTCACTGTATCCTACCCCAGGAAAAGACATGTGTAGCAGAAGCTTCACATACCCTTCTTGCCATTTACTGTAGGGAAACTTCGGCAAGGACCATTGACTGGCTGCTCCGGAATTAGAAGCAGTATTTTGGCAAAGTGCATATCAAGACCACTCATAGGTAATTATTCACATGGTGTGATGTGTTTGGTAATGAAAGTTCTGCCCATCTGGTGAGTTTTATTAGAGTCACTAGGATTTCCACATTGCCTCCAAGGAGGATGTCTCCTTTTATGTATCGTCACTTGCTGGCTAATCAAATGAAAAGACCAGCCCTTAGAGCAGGACTCTTCCATAATGAAGTGGGACAAAAGGCACATTCATGAGAGATGCCAGAATGGTAGAATCCAGAGATGAGAGACAGAGACAGTCATGGTCCCCCAGTGGAGACTGGGAGTGCAGAGTGAAGGGGTCCTTCACTAGTTACAGAAAAATAGAATGTCCTGGAAATTTAAAGGAGCAGCTACCAACAGATTCTAGGCATATGAAATGGTGATGGAGAATTCCAATCACATTGCAATTTGGTCCAACCCTTCTTTCCTAGCCTACCCTTTTCCTCCCCATCCTTGTCTCAGTTAACTGATCCCTACTTGCAATTTGCTAACTTATGTCCTTTTTATCCTACTACGCTGCCAGTGCCTAACGCAGTGACCAATCCGGGTAGTCAACAAGAATGACTGATGGCAAGGCCCAGATTCTGGAAACTGGTGAATTAATCCATTCCCTTTTCCCGTGAAGTGTTCCCTATGTCTGAATTATTAGGTAATACAGATCAATATCATTCCCAACTATATCAATTCTTCTATAATTAACTTCCTACAAGCAGTACTCAATGAAAGATTACTGGAATGAAGGACAAATAGATAGATGAACACCAAGCGCAGGAAAGAATTGTGAGGTGCAAATACAGAAGTGGTCAGAGGTAGGAAATTGGGGACAGATGGGGAAGGTTGTCAAGAGGCTTTCCTTGAAGAAAAGGCACAGGGAAGATGAAAATTTATATTCCTGCTGCTCTGATACTCACTGCTCTGGTTTGGATGTTTTTCCCCCAAAACCTCATGTTGAAATTTGATCACAATGTTGGAGGTGAGGCCTAATGGGAAATGTTTTAGGTCACAGGTGCAGATCCATCATGAATACACTAATGCAGGGAGAAGGGCTGACTAGGGGCGAGGGTGTGAGTGAGTTCTCACTCTATTAGTTCCTGTGAGATCTGGTTGTTAAAAAGGGCCTGGCATCTCCCTTCCTCTGTTGCCATTTGGTCTCTACACACTCAGCTCCCCTTTGCCTTCCACCATGAGTGGAAGCATCCTGAGGCCCTCACCAGATGCCCAATGTGGAACCTTCCAGCAAGCTGAATCATGAGCTAAATAAACCTCTTTTCTTTATAAATTATCCAGCATCAGATATTCCTTTATAGCAATAGTAAATGGACTAAGACACTGAAACAATAGCAAAACACACATTTTTAACCCCACAGTGCCTCTAAAAAGGTCTTCCCATATGTTACTGGGGTTTTTTAACTGTGACTTAAGCTGGGTAATGTTTTTAAAAAGAAGCATCTTTTGAACAATATTTTGTATAGCCCTTTGACTACTCAATGTGTTCACTCCAAAATGTGTTTCTCATATCCATTTTTGTGTCATCCACAACCTCAACAACATCTTCATTCTGTAATAGAGTAATAAGATCTTGTAACTTGCAGACATCTGTAGCTTACGGTTTTTTAGAAATACAGATCTGTGGTGTCAAAATTTTAAAGATAAAACTTGTAGCCATTATTTTCTTTTTCTGCCCATGCAATGTAACGACATTATAAAAATAACCGTTACACAACATAAACTGTGCCATTAAAAGTTAATTTAAATCAATGAAATATTGTTTTAGATTTTGTGTGTTTAACTATGTAGTAGTCCCAAATCTGATTTCAGATGGAAAATCAACTTGATTTATTCTGAAATTGTATATTTTAGGAATAGGTACTCCAAAGTTATATCCAAGTAAAGAATTTAATAAAATTGACTTTTTTAAAATGTAAAACCTGCCCATATCTGGTATCATCCTTCTGCAGACTTTGGCATTTGATAGTGTGTTTTATTATTTTATTTCAACTCAGTATTCAAGAAAAGTTTTTGAAACCATTTTGATTACCCTGACAGCTGAAATGGAATTTTTACAAGGACAGCATGTTTGGAGCCAAAGATCTGGCTGACACAATGAATGTGATGATGAAAATAATTTTACATCAGCCCAGCCTAGGATATTGCCTTCATTTAAAATTTATATTAGACAGGTTTTTTAACACTTTTCCTCTAAAAGAAAACAGTAGTTTTCAACTCTTTCCGTCAGCCAAGAAAAGTCCTAAAGCTTTGGAGATTTGGATAGTTACAAGAGTCCAAGAAACCTATTTCCCAGCATCCTATCTTAGAATTATTTTCAGAGGTTTTGGAAAAGAAAAGAAATCCTAGGGGCTACATAATTAAGAAATTGGTCTATTTCAGGATAACAGTATACCCCTGCAGAGATTTAATAAATTGTGTTTGAACATGTAAAAATGTCCCCAATAAAATATCCACCCTCTCCAAACTGTGTCCTACTGGGTATTGACACAGCAGTGGTTGCAGGTTCAAATTGGAGATCAGATGCAAGGCGCACTATTGGCTTTAATTTTCACTCGGCCTTGTGGAAGGGCAGAAGACAGGAAATAGCATGTACAGCACCTTCATTTCTTCAGGATACCCGTGGTAGGCAGAATCACAGTATCCCAAAGATATTCATGCCCTAATCCGCAGAACCTGTGAATGTTACGTTACATAGCAAGGAGGAATTAAGGTGCAGACGGAATTAAGGTGCAGACAGAATTAAAGTTGATAAGTCAGCTGACCTTAAAATAGGAAAACTACTCTGTATTATCTAGATGAGCCTAAAGTAATCAGAAACATCCTTAAAAGTGGAAGAGGTTGGCAGATGAGGAGGTCAGAGCGATGCAATGTAAGAAGGGCTCAATCCTCCATTGCTGGCTTTGAAGATGGAGGAAGGGACCATGAGCCAAGGCATGCCAGATGCCTCTAGAAGCCAGAAAAGTCAAGACAACAGATTCTTCCCTAGAGCCTACGGAAAGGAATGCAGCCCTGCCAACACCTTGATCCTAGCTACTGTGAGACTGTGTCAGACTTCTGTCCTGCAGAACTATAAAGTGATAAATTTATGTTGTTTCAAGCCGCTAAGTTTGTGATGATTTGTTACAGCAGTGATAGGAAACTAATGCAATGCCTGACAGCTACCCAAGTGCACAGCTTCTTTTGCCCCCACACCCACACAGGAAATGCAAGTTTGCCACAGAATGACATCCAAAGTGTCAGAAAATCACCTTGACATAGAGAAGCCACAGTCACAGCTTCCCAACAATCTTTTATATGGTTCCAGTAACACAAGCCCCGAACCTTCATGTCAGCCCCCAGCAGCCCCAGTCCAGGAGCGGTCCCACAGAGCAGGGCTTCACAGCAAGCAGGGCAGGTGCAATATTCCACATCTGTTGATCACTGCAGTTTCCAAAGAAACAGGACTCTGTGGTCGGTGGTTCTCACAGGCAGGCCTGGATCAGCCCAGTGCTGAGGTTAACCCTTTACTCACAATTGTGATCCCAATGTCATAATATATATGTACATTATAGATCGGAGGAATCTGTCACTGTTTGAATCTTGGGTGCAAGTAGGGTCCTCTCCCCACAGAAGCCAAAGGCCAAGTACTTGCTTTCCCTGGACCCAGGCACTAGGAAGATAATGCACATGACCTAAGCTCAGCCAATCAGGATGCCAAGAAGGAAGTTTGGAATGTCTTCTAATACTGTCAGTCACGACAGCATTCAATGCCCAGTGAGAAGAGCAGTCGGACCCAAAAAGTTTGCCTTGGGACATTTTGGGACCACAGGATTCTAGTCCATTTCCTGAGCCTGGTTCAACAGCTTTCCCATCAGTCCTATGAGATACTTGATAGCCTTCTAACCAATTCCTTTTCTGCTTAGGATAAGCAAGCTCAGTTTATGCTGTTTATGTCATGAACCCTAACTGGATCAGAAATTGTTACCAGGAGGGGCTTCAGACAGCAGATCTTCTGGAATTGAGGAGAATCCAGGATTGGTTATATAACTTGGTTGGGGTAAGGGCAGCGAACATTCAGGAATGAAAATCTGGTAAACAGTGGCCCAGAGTGGAAGAGCAACTAATCAAACTGTAATTTATACAGCAATTTTTTTTGTAAACAAGCCTTGGGGGCCCACATTGGTGGTTTGTAAGCAAGCCTTGGGAGCCCACATTGGTGGTGCCATATATAGCAGCATGAGAAACCAGGACTGGAGAATGAGGTGGCTGATACTGGAAAGCTTAAAGAGAGAGAATGATACTCAAATCCCTAGTTCTTGGCTGAAAGCAAAACCCAGAACCAGGCAGATTTTGTATCCCTGTGCTAAAAAAGAATGTCTTATTTTTTGTAGCAGCAGTACAAAACTACCCAAAATCAATCCTCTACTCCAGTGGGGACTAATTTAGAACATCAACTGAATCACAGACTCATCAAGGGCCTTATATGAAAGTTAGGGCATAAATAAGGAAAGGGCAGACCCTGAGAACTGCAGTGGTGTTAAGTGGGAGGTTGTCAAGGCCTCAAACACCAAATCTCCAAACTCCACTGAACCTAGGTTTTCAGCTCAAGCCATTCTTCCTCCCACATCTGAGGCAGCTCATGACTTACCTGAAGACTCCGTAACTCTCTTTCCTCGTAAGAATTACCTTGCACAAGGAAGACTAACCTTCACAGGCCCTGAATCCCCTAATGAAGGGGAAGTCAGGCAGGGCCTTAAAGAAGTGTCCTGAAATTACTTCACAAAAATATTGGGGAATCTTCCTCCTATCCTGTGACTTGTAAATATTTATCAAGGAAACAGCGGGCAAAGGGAAATGTCTACCCATTTCAGAGATTATCGAACATTGAATCTGAGTAAACAACACTGCCACTCACTAATTAGGGTGGAGACTTACAAGATTCAGGTGATCAACAGCGTTTAGGTCCCAGTCCCAGTCTAATTTAAAGCGGACATACTAACACTCTGAACTCAGCCCATGATAGTTTATCTATCTGTTTTCTAAGGATTTACTTTGAATAGGTAAATCTAGCCACTGCTAGAATCCCGACATTGTCTCTGAACCACAGGTAAAATAAGTCCAATGGAAGCCCCTAGGATTACCCATTTCACTCAAAATGAAAAATAAAAAGCAATACCATATCTGAGAAAATTCTAGCAATTAGTATCACCATGAAGATCTTAAGAAATGCAGGGAAGGTGATTCCTAGTACCTCCCCACCTAACTTTCCAGTTTGTCCAGTGCAGAGGATGGGGGCTTCTTGGAGAATGATGGTGGATTGACATGTGCTTCATGAGGGGGTGATTCCAATTGCAGCTGCATTTATGGATGTGGCCTACTAATGAGGAAACATAACCCAGTCCCTGGTGTCTGGCATTTATTCATTCTTCAGTGAATTGAGCACCTACTATGTTCCAGGTAATGTTCTAGGTACTGGGTATAGTGAAGTGAGCAAAACAAACAAAAACACCCATCCTTGCAGAGTCAAATATCTTTGTCTCTTATCTGATAAACACCAGAAGCATTTTGCTTTTACCTAGCAGGGGTAGCAGAACACCTTACCAACTTGTCACAGGGCTTTTCTAGTTCTGTTCCACAATTTGCTATGCAGGAAACTTGACTTTCTTGCCACCACACAGGACATTCCTGAATACTGTATCATATTAAGAAGACATGAAGAGCAGGAACCAGATTGGCTGGGTTCAAATCCTAACTCTACTGCTTTCTAGCTGTGTGATTTTGAACAGGTTACTGACCTCTCTGTGCCTCTATTTTCCTATCTGTAAAAGGTAAAATCCCACAGTATTTTGGGGAGGGCTAAAGTTGTTAATATATGTAAAGTGATTTAGTACCTAAAGAAATAAGTTTTCCACAAGAATGATTTTCATTTAGTGAGAAGCCAAGACTTTCACATTACCATGCTGGCCTCCACACACATTCCCTTGAGAAAAAAAGGTGAGAAAAAAAACTCATTAAAAAAAAAAAAAGGTGAGGAGTAAGTATCATCTTACCATTAAGGGTCAGCTGAGTTGCTGCTACTCAATACAAGCAGGGATGAGTATGAATGAAATTGGGTGAGTCTTATGGTTCCTCCTATTATTATCTTGTCCAGTAATAAAAATTAATGAAATACTAATACAGGACAATCCAGGCAGGCCCACCAAGAGTTCAATTTCCTTAGAAATGAAGATTTGAGTGACTCTACTAAGTAAAACACACTGAGAATCTGAGGTACAGGCTGTAGGCAAAGGAGATCTGGAATAGGGAGAGGTGGGAGTTATAAATATCAGCTGTTGCCTTGTGGTAGAAGTATAAATGGTGACATTAGACTCTACACATTTCCTTGATTACTGTGACATGAAAATATGGAAAGAAAAGTACATGTGGATATCAAGTAGCCAAAGAATACATTGTAATTGCTTTTTTAGGAAGGGTTTTCCAGGATCTGGATGCTATCCTTAAATTTGGAGAATGTCCCATGGCGTGAGCCTTAGGGAAGGCAGTTCCTCCCTCTTGCGAAAGAAAAGATCAGATTCTGGCTTTCTCTGAGCCCTGGCTGCTGCGCTAGGAGGGGGCACATAGTCTAAGCTTGGCCAATCAGGTGCTCCCACTCAGCTCCTTGAATCTTGAGTTAATGACTCAAAGAAAGTCTTAGTGGTGGTGCTGACAGGGCTTCTAGTATCCAGTGCAGCGGTGTCACCCACAGAATATGTCCAGCAGTGGCAACAGAGGCGTCCAAATCAGACTGTTCCACTAGAGGGCGCTCGAAAGAAGTTCTGGTAGCCCAGTTTAGTAGGGATGCCTCCTACCACGTTCCCAGTCAGGTTCTCCAAGAGTCCCATATTTCTTTGAGCTGCCTGATATCTTACCAATAAGCTTCTTTTCCCATCAAGGTAATGAGGGTAGCTTAATGTGATTTGCAACCAAGAACTCCGGCAAGTTTTCACAGAAAAAAAAAAAAAAAGACTGAAGAGAAGTATATCAAAATGCCAACATTTTAGAATTAAAGTAATTTTTATTTCCTACTTCACATTTTTCTGTCATTTTCAAATGTCCTAAAGTGAACATATATCTTACTTTTAAAGTTAAAATGTTAGTAGCGATAATAAAAATAATACTAATTGATGGCAATTGGTTTATCAGTGAACCAATTTTAGAAAAGTAAAGTACTGGGGAATATTTAAAAGGTATGTTTTGGTGGTGGGTAGGAAAAGTTTGAAGTACAGAATACCTGTTTAGGACAGCACACTTAGGTGAGACAATGAGAGCTCTTCTAGAGAGAAAAATACCTTAAAAGGGTGTCTTAGCCAGCTCAGGTTGCAATAACAAAGTACCATAGACTGGGTGGCTTAAACAACAGAAATTTATTTTCTCCCAGTTTTGGAGGCTGGGAAGTTTAAGATCAAGGTTCTAGCAGATTGCAGATTCTGTTGGTGCCACAGCTTTCTTCCTGGCTTGCAGATTACTGACTTTTTCCTGCATCCTTACATGGCCTTTCCTCTGAGTGCACAAGGAGGGGGGAAAGAGAGAGAGACCACGCATGAGCCATGAGCATGAGCGAGCGCATGTGCAGGCCAACCCCAGTGTCTTTTCTTATAAGAACATTAATCCTATCAGATCACGGCCCCACCCTTACAACTTCGTTTAACCTTAATCACTTCCTTAGAGGCCACAGCAACACTGGGGGTTAGGGTTTCAGCATATGGATAGGGAGGTGGGGGTGTAAACACAAAGGGGATGAGACATCAAAGAAAAAATTACCCTGGTTCTGACACTTTCAGATCCCTGTATAAAAAACAGGTGTTGGGATGGGAAATACTGTCTTTTCATGACATTCGGCATGATCTTGGGGGTGCATGGCTAAAATAGTATGGTAGACAAGATCTACCATACTTAGAGAGAAAGTCAAGAAATGAGGTGCTCATATCATCAGAAAGATCATCAACATAGACACAGCCAATCCTCATTATTCACAGATTCTCTGTTTGCAAATTTGTCTACTTTCTAAAATTTATTTGCAGCCCCAAAAATCAATATGCTTGGAACTTTAGCAGTCATTTGCAGACATGTACAGAGCAGCAAAAAATTTGAGTTGCCCAACGTGCACGCCACCAGCTGAGTCAAATGAGGCGACACTCTGCCTTCTTGTTTCAGCTCTCAGGCTATAAACAAGTGTCCTTTTCACTATTTAGTGCCATGTTTTTTGCACTTTTGTGCTTTTTGTTGGTGATTTTGCTGTTGAAAATGGTCCCCAATGACTGGGTAGGGTGGCTCACACCTGTAATCCCAGCAATTTAAAAGGCTGAGACGGGTGGGTCACTTGAGCCCAGGAGTTTGAGAGCAGCCTGGGCAACATGGCAAAACCCCATCTCTACAAAAAATACCAAAAAAAAATTAGCCAGGCATGGTGGTGGCATGTGCCTGTAGTCCCAGCTACTCTGGAGGCTGAGATAGGAGATCACCTGAGCCCAGGGAGGTCGAGGCTTCAGTGAGCCATGATGGCACCACTGCACTCCAGCCTAGGTGATACGGTAAGATCCTGTCTCAAAAAAACAAAAAACCTAAAAATGGTCCTCAGGCTTAGTGCTGCCTAGCACTCCTAAGTACAAGAAGGCTGTGATGTACCTTATGGGAAAATAAATAAATAAATAAATAAATAATTTGTGTTAGAAAAGCTTCCTTCAAGCATGCATTATAGTGCTTCTAGCTGTAAGTTCAATGTTAATGAATCAACAATATATATTAAACAAGGTGTCTTTAGACAGAAACATATATAAAACAGGGTCATGTTTGATCTATTCATGACAATGTAGTTACCAGAAGCTTGCAAGAACTTGTGCTTTTCCCCTAGGAACGATGTTTAGTATTCACTGATTCGGTGTTCATCGCAAGTTTATAGACCCTAACTACCCCAAATAATGAGAATCAACTGTATTTAAATCACCAGGAATTATGCTGGAGCAGTGCTGGAAAGAATGACAGGAAGCATTCTTCCTTGTACTCTTTAAGAAAGAAGAGTGACCCAGGACTCTGGAGATGACTGCAACAAGAAAGAAGAGAAAGTGGTGAAGTCTGATGGCATGAGATGCAAAGCCGAAGGACATTAGGAAGGAGGAAGAAATTTCTGGAAGAATCAATGAGGAGGAATGAAACAATCAATGGGAGCTAATATCAGAAATGTGAGACAGCAGGGGTAGGTTTGTGACAGAAGTTTTTTGGCTCTTAAGTGGCACTAAACCTCATTATGGTATTCATCATCCCTCCTACGCTCTGTAATGGGAGCCCTGATTCTCCCCCTCTTCACATAGCTACAATAGCGGGTCACCTCGCTTCTAAATCTTCACATTTGGAAAAAGAAAAGAACAGCTTCATAGTACAAAGGCATAATTCTGCTTTACAACTCAGTATGTTACAAAATATAATCCATTTTCCTTCGCCATTTTTACAAACACTTTTATTATGCCCATAGAGGATAAAGGTTACCTTTTGAGGGAAATTATTCATGAGGGAAAAAAAATTAGAATTTTGAACAAGCCATTTAGGTGACCTATAGAGATGCGTGAAAATAGGATTTCAATCTGTATTCAATGACTAATCCAAAAAGATGAAAACATAATTAAATTGCAGTAGCACCCCTCAGTTTAATTTAACCTTTAAGGGGCCTGTTAAATGTTCTCTTAAAATTAATTTCAACCTGTGACTTTCCAGGGAACAGAGAGAAATAGAACTTATACTTAAATATATGCATGCATATTTATAAACATAGTTTATTTACCTTTATGCTTTTTGTCCCAACAAATAAGTCTAGATTGCTTTTTTAATTTATTTATTTTACTTTAAGTTCTGGGATACATGTGCAGAATGTGCAAGTTCGTTACACAGGTATACATGTGCTATGGTGGTTTGCTGCACCTATCAACCTATTATCTAGGTTTAAAGCCCTGCATGCATTAGGTATTTGTCCTAATGCTCTCGCTCCTCTTGCCCCCCCTCCCCCGCCCCCGCCAACAGGCCCCAGTGTGTGATGTTCCCCTCCCTGTGTCCATGTGTTCGCATTATTCAACTCCCCCTTATAAGTGAGAACACGCAGTGTTTGGTTTTCTGTTCCTGTGTTAGTTTGCTGAGAATGGCTTCCAGCTTCATCAATGTCCCTGCAAAGGACATGAACTCATTCTTTTTTTTATGGCTGCATAGTATTCCATGGTGTATATGTGCCTCGATTAGAAATTCACCAAAAGTTTAATATCTCACAAGTTCAAAAAAAGTGCTCAGAGCTTGCTTTTCTCTACTTATTTTGGGTTTATCATTTCATTCCTTTTAAAAATATTAAAGAAGTAGAAATCAAATTATGTGCCAGTTTGACAAGATCCTCCCACCTTTAGGAACGGAAAAAATTTAATAAATTGTCATCACTAGCCTGAAATGATTGAATATATAATTTACCTAAAGTTTAATAAAATAGCTGAACTAGGACACAATGGGGAGAAGTGTTTCATGAAGAAAAATGTGGACTAATTCATATGAGAATTATTTTAAAGGCATACTTGGAACTCTTGCTTGATTAAGTTTAAGAAAGAGTAACATTGCCAAGGGCTGGCACAAGAAGAAGGAAGCAGACACTCTCCTACACAGCAGTGGCAATTTAAGCTGTGTCCAAATTTCTAGAAGGCAATTTGGCAAGATATATCAAAAGCTGTAATAACAGATGTCCCCATTGACCACGACTGCCACTTTTCTTGGAATTTATCTTAAGAAAATGAATGAAGGATGTAATAAAATTTTGCACAACATTGATTACTCTGTTGTTTAAAATTAGAGAAAATTAGAAACAATGAAAATGCCTAACAATAAAGAATTGCTTAAATCACAGGGCCCTCCCTCTCCCACCCTCACTCCCTTCAGTCTATTCTCAGTGCAGTGGCCAGTGTTATCCAATTAACAAGCAATGACTTGATGGTCACATCACTCGTGTGCTCCAAAGCCTCCAATGGTTCCCCTCACTCAGGGTCAAAGCCAAATCTTTACCATGGTCTAGCACCACATTTTGCATAGTATAGAGTTGCTATTTAAGTGGCTCTTCCCTACAAGGGTATGCGATCCAGGTAACCTGTGGTCTTCACCTTAGACACAGAAGAGTCTAGAACTTTCAGTAGCTCCCTCTTAAAGTATATTCCAGATGATATTAGCCCTGACAGACACATAAATTTTTAGTATTGTCTATAAAATTCTGATTCGATTTGAGATATTGAACAGAACGCTGTTTTTCCCTATCAACTGACTATCGAGTTCCGTATCACTATCAAGTGACTATCATCTATCATCTAGACTACTGCAAAGCTGCCTACTCTGTTTCCCGGCCAGCCATTACCTGTCCTCTCCAATCTATTTGCCACAGTGCATTGAAAGTAATCTCTTTCTTAAAAGTGGTCATAATTTCCTCATGCTTAAAACCTATCAAAGCCTTCCCATTTCTCTACATATCAACATCTAATTTACTGATGGTCAAGGTTCTAGAACATTGCTATGTAATGGAAATATATTGGGAGCCATGTATATAATTTTAAATTTCATAGTAGCCATTTTTTATTTTAAAAAATAGAATTTTAATACTGTATTTTATTTTAGTCAATATTTTCAAAATAGTATCATCTTAATATGTAATAATTCAAAATTATTGATGACATGCTTTACATTCAGTTTTTCATAGCAAGTCTTTAAAATCTGATGTGCGTTTTACCCTTACAGCACAACTCAAATTGGACTAGCCACCTTTGACATGCTCCATAATCCATCAAGTCATGTGGTTAGGGGCCACCATACTGGATAGTGCAATTCTACAATACAAGGTCAGGACCATGCCTACCTCTTTAGGCTTCTAATAAGATTCATGCTATAGGTATATTTAACCACCAGGTTCTCCAAGTTGCCATTCTCTCTTTCCCAGTCCTTTATTCATGTTGAGTTTTTATACAACAAATAATTTGAAAGAAGAAAAATAAGCAAATTTTTAAATGGCAAAAGGTTTGAAAAAACATTTTACCAAAAATATATACAAATAGCTAATAAGCAGATGAAAAGATACTCAACAACATTAGGCATTAGGAAAATGCAAGTCAAAACCAAAATAAAATAGCATTTCACAACCACCAGAATGGTTACAATTTAAAAGACAAACAGTAACAAGTATAGATGAGGATGTGAAGAAATTGGAAATCCTCATACATCGTTAGCAAGATTGTAAAATAGTACACGTACTTTGGAAAACAGTCTTGTAGTTTCTCAAAATGTCAGAGAGTCACCGTATGACCCAACAATTCCACTCCTAAGTATCTACCTAAAGGAAATGAATGATGTATGTTTATATAAGACATATGTCTCTACAAGACTTGTAGAAGCAATCAAAATGTTCATCAATGAATAAACAAACTGTGGTATATTCATACAACACAGTACCATTCAGCAATAAAAAGGGACAAAACACTGATACATGCTACAACTTGGATGAATCTCAGAAACATTATGCTAGTAAAAGAAGCCAAACACAAAAAACCGCTGGATGTTAGGTCAGTGGCCTGGACCCAGCTCCACTAATCACTACCTGTGTTACATTGGCCAGCTACTATGCCATTCCGAGATACAACTTCTGCTTCTGCAAAAGTCAGTTTAATAACAAGTGCCGTTTCAAACTTAAACAGCCTTGCACCATCAAGAGAGGCAGCATATAAAAAGAACAAGCCTTAAATGGCTTTTCTCAAAAATATAGAGAATAACAAGTATTGGTGAGGATATAGAGAAAGAGGATGCTTTTACATTGTTGGTGGAAATGTAAATTAGTATAGCCATCATGGAAAATGGCATGGAAGTTCCTCAAAAAACTAAAACTAGAACTACCATATGATCCAGTAATCCCACTTCTGGGTATATTGCCAAAAGAATTGAAATCAGTATGTCGAAGGGATATCTGCACTCCCATGTTTATTGCAGCACTGTCTACAATAGCCAAGAAATGAAATCAACCTAAGTGTCCATCAACAGATGAACGGATAATTACAATGTGGTATATATACACAATGGAATATTATTCAGCCATAAAAAGAAGGAAATTCTGTCATTTGCAACAACATGGATGAACTTGGAGGACATTATGCTAAGTGAAATAAGCCAGTACAGAAAAATAAATACCATGTGATCTCATTTATATGTGGAATCCTAAAAAGTTAAACTCACGGAAGTAGAAAGTAGAATGATGGCTACCAGGGACCAGTGGTAGAGGAAAAGAGAGAATGGGGAGCTGTTGGTCAAAGGGTACAAAATTTCAGATAGACAGAAGGCCTAAGTTTTGAGATCTATTGCACAGCAGGGTGACTATAGTTAATAATAATGTATATTTCAAAATAAGAGTAAATTTCAAATGTCACACAACAAAAAATGATAAGTGAGGTGATGGATATGTTAATTCATCTTGATTATCTTGATTTAATTATCCCATATTGTATACCTATATCAAAACATCACATTATACCCTATAAATATGTATAATTATGATTTATTGATTAAAAATAATATGAATAAAAATAAAATAAGAACATACTCCTTAGTTAAAAATGCTCCGTGGGTCCAGAGTTGCTAATCATTGCCTTACTTTCTGGTTTTCCTTTGCACTTTGCTCCAATGTTTAATTTAGTCCATTGGGATCTGCAAATTATATCCCAGATGCTATGGGACAAGGAACTACTTGATCTCTTTCACTCCAACTGGAGAAATGTACACTGAGCAAAGTCTATATAAAGGGCTTCACTCGGCTAAGCACTTGATACCTTTATTCCCTGAGTATCTTGAATGACCTTTCTCCAAAGCTGATCATAGTAGCTTGATTTAAAATAAAATGTGTTATTTCTAAAGTTGGCACAAAATCTAAGGGATGACATTTGTTCTCTTCTTTATAGTTTTCCTGTATTTTTTTCAGCTTTTCACAAAGAACATGTATTACTATTATATGTAGTGGAAGGTGTTATTCAAAAAGAAAACACTTTAATGCTGATTCCATTTTAGACCAAACATATATTGCTAGTACTTTCAAAACACTTACTAAATCATATGCCCTATCATAAGAAATGTATATCTATTAATCCCCTCAACAACTCCATGAGGTAGGTTCTATTATTATCCCTTTTCGAGAAAATAGAGACACAAAGATTAAGGAACCTACCCAGAGTCACACAGCTAGTAAGTGATGGAGCTGGGATTTAAGTTCAAGCGCTTTGGTTTTCAAGTTCATGCTTTTAACTAGTATTCCAGGAGTGAAAAACGAACGTGACTGCTATTACTGTCTCGTATGGCTCTAAGGGTCCAATTACACAAGCAGCCTGCCTTGGGAGCAAATTATTGGTCTCTTAGGCTGTGGAGTCCTGAAGGCAAGAACTATGTCTCATCCATCTGTGTTTTCATTAGCTTTTGCTGCATAACAATCCACCCTAAGCTTAGTGACCTAAAAACTACAGCCAACTACGTGACTCGCAATTCTGTGGGTTGGCAATTTGGGCTGGGCCTTTCTTTTGCTGGTCTTCTGCTATACTTAGTTAAGCCGTGCCAGTTGGCTGCTGGTCAACCAGGTGTCTCAGCTTCTGGAAGTTGACTGGCTGTCAGCTGAGGTAATAGGAGCCCCTGGGGTCACGGATCTCTCATCATTCAGCAGGCTAGCTTGGGCTTCCTTACACGACAGCAGTGGCAGGGTCCCAAGAGCCTCTAGAGTGGATAAGCCCCAGTGAGCAAGAGCTTTCAGGTCTCCGCTTGCATCACACTTGCTATTGACCCATTGGCCAAAGCAAATCAAATGGCTATGCCCAGAGTCAGTGTGGGAGGGGACTGCCCAAAGGCATGGATATAGACAGGTAAATAATTTGTGGCCATTTATGCAATCTGCCAATATCCCCATAATCAAACACAGAACCTTGTAAATAGTAGACATGAAATAAATGCTTGTTGAACTGAATGCTATCTCCCCTTCATGAAAAATCGAGATAAGACCAATAATCTCTTTCCTCTCTACACTGAGTACACCACATCAAGGAGACAGAAGAGGCTGGCTGACCCTTCCTCACAGAGGGTTACCTCACCCTGGGTGATGGAGCCCATCACTTGACAGTCACCTCATAACCATGGTCTTCTCAGCTCCTGGGGTGAGGGGTGTGTTCTTACTGGTGGCTGCTTCCCTAATGCTCTTAGGATGGCAGGACTTGCTCTTCTCAATGGTTCCATCAAGCTCCCAAGGGGAGTCCCTTGGCCCCCTGTTTCTGCCAGGTCCTGCAGTGACACCTCTACGAAGCAGCTCAAATTAGCAGCCCTGCTCGCCCTCTAGTGGTTTCTTAAGGCTGTACAGCCCTTTGAAGAAAAGTGTTCGAGGTCTTCTACAACTGTACCAGAAGAAATAATTGCGGGTGCTTTGGATCAGTGGTTTTCAACAGGGCATGATATTTTCCTGCAGTGGACATTTGGCAGTGTCTGGAGACATTTTTGGATGTCACAGCTTGGGGGTGGATGCTGGCATCTAGTGGGTAGAGGCCAGGGATGTTGCTAAACATCCTACATTGCACAGGACACTCCCATAACACAAAATTGTCCAGTCCAAAATGTCAATAGTGCCACAGTTGAAAGATCTTGCCTTATATTCAGAGTGAGCCCTCATTTGTTTTAAGGATGCACCCACAGGCCCACCCAAGGTTGTTCCATGGATGGATCACCCACTCTGGGAAGAGTCAATCTGTAGGAAACAACCCTAAAGTCTCAATGTGAAACTTAAATCTCAGGAAAAATTCCTGGGGCATCCCACAATTCTCCAGGTTAGACAGACAAACTAAGCGCTAAATGGGAGCTTGGTTACAGGCAAGAACATCTTACTGTCTCTTTCCATTATCTATGCTCAATCCCATTGATTCTGAGAGCAATTTTCTCAGGAAAGAAAAGTGCGTTAAAGTTTTTATTGTAAGCCAATTAATAGCCCTAGGAAATAAAAATGTCTTCCAGTGGAGAATTGCATTGTGGGATTTCTGTGTGAACCATCAGAAACCTTTGATAAAATTTATATTAGTTGTGTAAACTAAAAAAAAAATTCTAAGCCCCCCAACCATCTGAAAGGACCCCTTCTCTCGGCCAAGGATGTTCCAAAGAACCTGAAAAACTACTTCAGCCAATGATGGGATGCTGAGGCTGGCGGGGTTGGGGGGCAGTGGGGGGCATAGTTGGACATGCCTCCTTATACCCGCCTTGCTTTGGAATTCAGGCACAACTGACCAGCATTCACATTACAACAGACATCTTAAGACTCTGTAGCAATAAGACACCGAATTCCAGCCTGACTCTAGTATAGCATCACTTGACAGATAGCAGGCTCTGAAAGAAATTGAAGTATTTTACCCTAAAATATGTTTTTTGACATATTTTGAAATGGCCCTGCAATGCTGTATCTTGTGAGGAAAATCTACATTCTGGAGAGAATCCCTTTACTTTTCCAGGTCTTCGTCCTGATCCAGGAGAGAATTAACTAATAGTCTGGCACCTTTTTAAGTCTAATAAGAAATATTTACTATCTATTTTCTCTGAAGCCTGCTACCTAAAGGCTTCATCTGCATAATAAGAACCTTGGTCTCCACAACCCCTTATATTAGCCCAGATACTCCCTCCTATAGATTCCAGGCCTTCAGAAGAACTCTTTCAACCAATTGCCAATTGGAAAATCTTTGAATTCACCTCTGACCTAGAAGCCCCCACTTCCAGTTGTCCCACCTTTCCAGACCAAACCAATGCACTCCTTACATGTATTGATTGATGTCTTATGTCTCCCTAAAATGTATAAAACCAAGCTGTGGCCTAACCACCTTGGGCACATGTTCTCAGGACCTCCTGAGGCTGTGTCATGAGTACGTCCTTAACCTTCTCAAAATAAACTTTTGTTTTGTTTTGTTTTTGAGACAGAGTCTTGCTCTGTTTCCCAGGCTGGAGTGCAGTGGCGCAATATCGGCTCACTGCAACCTCTGCCTCCCAGGGTCAAGCGATTCCCCTGTCTCACCCTCCCTAGTAGCTGGGATTAAGGCATGTGCCATCACACCCGGCTAATTTTTTGTATTTTAGTAGAGACGGGGTTTCACCATGTTGCCCAGGTTGGTCTCAAACTCCTGAGGTCAAGCAATCCACCCGCCTCAGCCTCCCAAAGTACTAGGATTACAGGCGTGAGCCACCGCACCCGGCCCTCAAAATAAACTTCTACATTGATTGAGACTTGTCTCAGTTCCTTTTTGGTTTACAGTTGCAAGGAATAAATGACAGGCATCCGGTTTTAACAAAAAACACTTGTTCCATGGAGGAAGAGAATTTCTTAATGTCAGAGAAAGAACACCAAGAGCAGAGGGAACGAAAGCTACACAGACATTGATTGCTGTGGCAAGTCCATGTAAAAAGCAACAGGAAATGAAAGCTTTCGCTCTAAGCTTTTAGCAATGTTAATTAGAGGAGAGTGGCTGACATTTCCCTAGCATGGAACATAAACTAAAATTTGCCTAGGAATTTTACTTCTGAAATTTTCTCAGAAGAATTCAATAGTAAAGGTACTTCTTATTAGCTCTGGACTTTATTCCTTATCTACTATTTTCTTATGCTCCCTTATGCTAGTAGCTAGGAAAATCCTCCTCACTCATTACTTCAAGGTCCTCATTCAAGAATGAGGCAGGGAGGACAAGAAGGAAATGAAGCGTTCGTGGCTCCTGCTGCTCTTTGCTTTCTCCTCTTCTTACCAGATCCTGAGGCTTCCAAACACCCTGCTCTCCCTCTCCTCTCTTCTTCCTCCTGTTTTCTTCACTTCACCCCTGCTGGACCCCAGAACCCCTGAATGGCAGAAACCCCAGGCATGGCATGGAGATATGGTCAGCCTTGGGGTTAAAGGTACATCGCTCCCTCCACACCCCCCAGGGTTTGCTGTGTGGCTCAGATAGGACTTGGGAAAAGGCCCTCCTGCTCTGATCATTCTCCCAATGCAAGGCCAGCTCTGGGATTTGGACCCATCCAAGGAAGAGCCAGGAGTCTGTCCCCAGCCTCTTGCCTTATGAACCCACCTCCTATGTTGGCCCTATCCTCTAATATCCTCTACACTGGCTGCTACCTGTGACTGCCTAGACTTCTCCAAGGCTTTCCAGACCTTGCCCATAGTAAGCCATGGAGCAGCAGTCAAGTAGCACCCAGGCTCAGGCCTTAGGGGAAGAGTTTCTCAAGAAAAGTTCCCCATTGGGTTCCTGATCTGGGATTCCATCACTACTGGTTATTATTCCAGAGGCTTCTTACTTCAGAGAGACTTTAAGGAACAATGAGCCTAGGCTCTCTGTTTAGGTCAGGAGCCACCTTTGGCTGAACTTAATTTCCAGAATGTCACAATAAGGTCAGAATCCCTGTGTCAAGTGGTAGCTATGGAGTGGAAAGAACAAAGACAGCTTAGAAGCTCAGACAAAATGGTGACCTGAATGTATATTGAAAACAACATGAGCTTTTGAGTTATAAAAAGCTCTCTATTGAGGGCTTATTCTGTACTAGATACTGCACTAGACATTTTATAAACATTTTCTCACATGCTAGCTGTGTGACCTTGGGCAAGGTGGTTAACTTCTCTGTTTCTGTTTCCTTTGCCAGGTAGAAATATCTACCTTGAAGAGTTGTTTTGAAGATTAGTCAAAACAACATACAGGAAGTTCCTGGCACATGGTAGGTATCTTAGCCCAGGCTGCCATAACAAAATACCACAGAATGGGTGACTTCAACAACAAAAATTTATTTTTCTCACAGTTCTGGAGGCTGGAAGTCTCAGATCAAGTTGCTGTTTGATTCAGTTCCTGGTAAGGGCTCTCTCCTCGGGTTGCAGACAGACAGCAGACAGATCTCTCTCTCTTCCCCTTCTTATAAGGGCATTAATTCCATCAAGAGGCCGGGCACAGTGGCTCACACCTATAATCCCAGCACTTTGGGAGGCTGAGGCGGGCGGATCACAAGGTCAGGAGATCGAGACCATCCTGGCTAACACAGTGAAACCCCGTCTCTACTAAAAATACAAAAAATTAGCTGGGCGTGGTGGCGGGCACCTGTAGTCCCAGCTACTCCAGAGGCTGAGGCAGGAGAACGGTGTGAACCCGGGAGGCGGAGCTTGCAGCGAGCCGAGATCACGTCACTGCACTCCAGCCTGGGCGACAGAGCAAGACTCCGTCTCAAAAAAAAAAAAAAAAAAAAAAATTCCATCAAGAGGACCCCACCCTCATGATCTCATCTAACCCTAATTACCACCCAAAGGTGCCATCTCCAAATATCGTCACTTTGGGAGTTAAGGCTTCAACATAAGAATTTCAGGGGCCACAAAATTCATTCCATAACAAAAGACAGTAAGCAAATGATAGCTAGTATTACTATTACAATTATTAATAATAAAACAGGTATAAACTACTCCTTGGCACTAGGAAAATAGCTACAACGCATGGCTTTGTCTAAATCAAAGAAAATATGGCTTGAGCACCCACTCAGCTGAATGCGTATTGGCAGAAACTAAAGCATCAATTTCTTGGTGCCTCCTCGAAGACTCTCAGTGCTGTAGCAGTGCTGAGCTATTTCTCCCTTCTGTGTCTTGAGACCTCTGATGAACATTTCCTCCATCACTGATTGGGCACCATTGATCTGGTCAGCTGCTACAGCGCCTGCTAACCATGATGCTTTCCACCATCAACAGAGCATTCTCTGTGATCCTTCCACATCAAAAGTGCTACACTCCTGTGAGTGCCACTGTCTTCTAATTGTGGAATTTCCATCCTAGTCCCTCTTCCTTATCCCCAGGATCCATAGCACCCAAGAATCAAGATTCTTCCCTCTTTAGACTTCCAAGCAGAAGTCTCCACCCACTCCCTTTCTTTGATAGTCCAATCCAGTTATGGGTTACCTTCAGGGCAGCCTTCCCACATCCCCAGTAAATTTGTCTTCTTCCACCCTGAGAAAGGTGAAAAGTATGTTTATTTCTGTTTTGATCAGCCTCAACTTCAAGTGAATATGTCAAAAGTTAACTTGTCAATCGTCTTCTACATGATTTTCAAAAGGATATTTGCTTACAAAGACATACGATGCCGTAAAATTTTAAGAAATTTAGTTAAAGAGGAATAAACATCCTCATTTGTTTTATTGGTATGTGGAATATGTTTTTTTTTCTTGGAATATGGACTCTTTTAGGTTCTGAGAGGCCATCTAATCTATACTCCCAGATGAAATATTAAGTTTTATTTCTCTCTGTCAATTAAACCCTTTGCCCTGCACTGTGCCAACAGAACATCCAGTGAAAAGAACATCAAGTTGGGCCTCAGAAGATTTGGACTCTGGACCAAATTCACTCACTATTTGAGGTTTCAGCTTCCCCATCTCTAAGGCTCCTTCCACCCTTAACATTCTGTATTGTTTTAAGAAACAAGATCCTGAATTCTGAAGTGGTTACAACATTCATCTAAATATGACATTCTGTTGTACAATAAGCCCCCTTTCCAAATGTCTACTCTAATTCAAAGAGCAGTGAGAACCATCACTAATCATGAAGTCCAGCAAACACTGATAGAACTCCAACAGAATTCTTGATGAGTTCAAATATTTCAGAATTCCTTGAGCACCCATGGCTTTGTGCCTTTAACCAACATTTTGTACATATGTTCCTCTTATTTATCACTGCTTTCTTAGGTATGAGTCTTAATGGCTATTGAACTATTGTGGAAAAGGGGTAAAATTTCAACATAGGTAGATGAAAGTTTGCTTTCTTGGAGCCAAACATTTCCTCTGATTTTATTACCCAGATATAATAAATAATCTTTGTGCTGAAAAGTGAAAATGAAACACAAAAGTGAAGGCTGTGTGATTGAAATAAGACTTGTGCATTCAGATATAATGTATAAAGTAGAAGACAGTATCTAGCATAAATCCTCTAATATCTCTCCTATAGTGTGCAAGAATCTGGGAAGCAGAAGTATGGTAATTCAGGCTCATGGTTTTCCTATCTGGAAAACAAGGATAAAATTGTAGGTCTCAAAGGGAAGTTGTAAAAATAAAAATACATTTGAATCAGAAGTATTTACTGGGCATCCAGCCTGTATTCCACCATGCTGGGCCAAGAGGAAGCAGGAGAGCAAGAAAGTCCCTGTGTCCAATCTCACAGGTGGCAGCCTCTGTCCTCTCACCATAAGCAGGACTGAGCACTCTCCTCAGACACCATAAAGGATTCATTTGCACTAAAGAATCAGTGAAAATCCATTGATCGTCTCCTGAGGAGATGAATAAGAAATTTGCATTGCACAGCACATAGCACATCTCATAAAATTTCCTATAAATACCTCTCCCCAAAGTCTTTTCTCTGAGCCATGCAACCCCTGGGCTCATCTTTTTCCTCTAGCTCAGATATCACCATCTACCCTACTTATGTGGAAAATTTTCCCCATGTCCTGGCTTCTTTCTTCAGTCTCGTATAGCCCCACCCAATGGTGAGATCATAAGCTTCTTACAGTGAGGGATCATGTTTGTACTTAAGTTGCACAACGAAAAGTACCTTTATAAAAAATCTTCAATTCACTCTATGATAGCAGTCGGCAGGCGGGCGGGTGCCGAGAGCTGCAGGCACCCCAAATGCTTTATCCTCAGCAAAATGGCCCCTCCATACCTAAGGAATCCTGCCTGTTGGGTGGCAGTAACAAGACTAAAGAAAGAAACCAGGACAGGGCTGAAATCTTCCGAGGGGAGGAATGAAAGAAGGGGAGAAGCCGCCTGAAGGGATAAGTGGTGTCGGGGCTGGAGCTGGGAAATTGAATGGCTGAGAGGAGAGACTTGTGAAGAGACATTTATAGAGATTTTTTTGAGTGTGTTGTACAAGGCACTCAAGGCCCTGGCATAGAGTACAGATTTTACATGCAAGAAGCAGTAGAAGTGAGACAATTGCCCAGAATGTGAATGGGCAATGGGAAGGAGTTCAAAATAAGGTGTTAAATTCTTGTTGCCCAGACTGGAGTGCAATGGCGCGATCTCGGCTCACTGCAACCTCCGCCTCCCGGGTTCAAGTGATTCTCCTGCCTCGGCCTCCCAAGTAGCTGGAATTACAGGCATGTGCCACCACCCCGGCTAATTTTGTATTTTTAGTAGAGATGGGGTTTCTCCGTGTTGGTCAGGCTGGTCTTGAACTCCCGACCTCAGATGATCTGCCTACCTCGGCCTCCCAAAGTGCTGGGATTACAGGCGTGAGCCACCGTGCCTGGCCAATTTTTTTATTTCTTAATGTGACTGGATGACAGTTCATAAATGTCTCCCACCCTGGAATGACTCTCACCTCCCTCCAAATATCCTGTGCATCCTTCAAGATTCAGATCCATTTCCAACCATCCCCTCCCTGAAGTCTCCTCAAACCCTCTGACCACAGTGACACTTCCCCCTGTCTCAATTTAGAGGTATAATTTGTAATGTTGAACCGCTGTTTGGGGGTTCTTCCTCTCCTGCCATCCATCCAATACACAGCTGTGGGTCACTTTAACGATGGGAATACAATCCGAGAAATGCTTCTTTAGGTGATTTTTGTAATTGTGCAAACATCATAGAGTGTACTTATACAAACCTACACACCTATGCTATGTGGTATGGCCTATTGCTTTAGACTACAAACCTGCACAGGATGTGACTACTGAATGCTATAGGCAGTTGTAACACAATGTTAAGTATCTTTTTTTTTGCATTTAAACATAGAAAAAGTGCCAGGTGCGGTGGCTCATGCCTGTAATTCCAGCACTTCAGGAGGCTGAGGTGGGTGGATCGCTTGAACTCAGGAGTTCAAGACCAGCCTGGGCAACATGACAAAACCCTGTGTCTACAAAACATACAAAAATTAGCCGGACATGGTGGTGCACATCTGTGGTCCCAGCTACTTGGGAAGCTGAGGCAGGAAAATTGCTTGAGCCCTGGAGGCAGAGGGTGCAATGAGCTGAGATCGCGCCATTGCACTCCAGCCTGGGTGACAGAGTGAGACTCTGTCTCTATATTTAGAGTAAATAAATAAACGTAGAAAAAGTACAGTAAAAATATGGTATTATGATCTTACAGGACCACTGTTGCATATGTGGTTTATCCTTGACCAAAACGTTATGTGGGGCGTGACTGTATTATTATAGAAGCAATCCTTAACCACAGTTTTTATCACGTCATACCTCCACTCAAAAAAAAAAAGAAAAAGAAAAAAGAAAAAATTGACTGGCTCCTCTCTGCCAACAGGATTTTTAAAACTGAAGGAAATAAGTCATTTATGATCATGACAAATGTATTCTGCAGATAATGACCCAGTACCTCCCCTATATAAGCATTTTCCCAGAGCTTGAATGAATGTGGCAAGCTGTCAAACTTCAAGCCTATTTTAATACTCTTTCACAGCTTATGATCCTGGCTTACTTGTCTACCTGTCAATTCTATGCAGCCTCCAAAAACCTAGAGCCATGGAGGACAAAATTTAATGCTCACATTAGTGTTTTTCAAAGCCTAATCTAGGCCAACAAAGAACTACTCACTGTATCAACCACGGAAGTATGTAAGTGTCAGTAAAATGATTCTAGACCCCCTTTGGAAGCAATCATTCTGTAACTTCCATTGCTGGACTGTCGTGACCACCATTTAAATATTCCCAAACCTGTTGACCCAATCTAGTTATACAGTCCTCATTAGAGGATTTTCCTGAAAGTTTATTCTAACATGGGGTGAAACTCAAAGGAGCTGGAACCAAAATTACAACTGATTAAAGTAGTATTTTCAACCCGAGCTGCACATCAGAATCCCCAGTACCCGCTGTGGGCCAATTAATTCAAGATCTCTGGAGGTGGGCTTGCACATCAGCATTCAAATTCTAAAGTGTAGCCAGGGTTGGAAACTATTGCCTTGGAGGGGCTGCCTCTTGCTATCTCAATAGAAAGGGGGCATGCCCAGGCCAGCCTCAGGAACTTTGTAAGACATGGAAGCACACCAGCTCCTGAGAGGGCTGACAAGAGCAAGAAAGGATGCCAGCTTCAGAGAACCTAGGCACTACACTGAGGACTGAGGCAGGAAGACACCAAAGAGGAGCAAGACATCTGCATCCCAGCCACCCACGCTGCCTCCTGGAGGAAGCAGCCACGTTTCTGCAGTGAAATAAATACACAGAATCTTACTGATATCAAGATAATCATGGCTGGGTGTGGTGGCTCACGCCTGTAATCCCAACACTTTGGAAGGCGAGGTGAGCAGATCACCTGAGGTCGGGAGTTCGAGACCAGCCTGACCAACATGGAGAAACCCCATCTCTACTAAAAATACAAAATTAGCCAGGCGTGGTGGCACATGCCTGTAATCCCAGCTACTAGGGAGGCTGAGGCAGGAGAATCACTTGAACCTGGGAGGCGGAGGTTGCGGTGAGCCGAGATCCCGCCATTGCACTCCAGCCTGGGCAACAAGAGTGAAACTCCATCTCAAAAAAAAAAAAAAAAAGATAACCATGTAGCAGCAACGGGAATTCGGGAATTCGTTAAACTTTCCTACAACACTATCTTGCTTCTAGAGAAAAATCTATATGATCTGTAATTCTGCAGGGAAGCCCTGTTGTCCTCTGACCTAATTTAAACCATTATTAAATTACTTCTTCTCAACTGATGTTGAAAACAGAAAAGGCCTCGCTGAATGGCCATGTCTTAACATTGATTTTTACACCAACAACTCCTGACTCTGGGCCAGGCTCCCAGCCTGCATTTTCAGGGAGGTTCTGGGTAAACATCAACGAACAAACATAACCCTACACAGTGACATTGAAACTATCTGTCCGGCTTGCTTTAGCTCAATATTCTAGGTGACATTAGGCAAAAGAACAATGATGATTCAGATCTGGTAATTAAAAACAATTGCAATATTCAGATAATGGGACATTTTAATTCTGTTATGGTAACTTTCTTGTTTTGCAACATTTAAATCATTTTTATGCCATCCAGATATTTCTAAAACTTGAATCCAGTTATTGACAACAGACCATTTACATTCTTGTGAATCCTCAAGTTGAGAAATACCACAGAAATTATAATTTCCTCCATAACATGCAATAAAAAATAACTGGGTAACGTAAGTAAGCCTACTGGGCTCTGTGCCTAAGAAAGTAAAACAAAATCTTGTGGTCCTCCTTATCTCTAAAACTCAGGGTCCCACGACCCTCAATCTCTTATTTGTGTCATGCTCCCCCAACATACTCACCGTGCTAGCCTGTCCTCTCCCCTCAGCCTGAAGTCCAGCCTGGAGCAAAGCCTGCCTTTGTAGTGCCTAGGAGTAGTGCCTAGGTTCTCTGAAGCTGGCATCCTTTCTTGCTCTTGCCAGCCCTCTCAGGAGCCTGCCTTCCACATTATCCCTGGTTCTCTTGCCCTCAAACTTAACTTCATTCTCCCCAAATGGTGAAATTCTTCCATTCTGCTCTTCTTGGGAGGTCAGCATTAGGCATTTGAAATAGGAGTGTGCCACACTTCATGGGACCACTTTGTTGCCTCCACTCTCTCACTGTGTTCATTCTTTTGCCCACCAGCCACAGAGCAAACAATATTCATATAAATATATATTTATACACACACACACACACACGTACATGTGTGTATGTGTTTGTATGTAAATATATGTGTATGTATATATATATATATATGTATGTGCATCACTGTGGTCAGTGAAAGAAAATACAGCATCCTTCCTCCCCACAACTTTCCCATCATCTCAACCCATTACTAGTATCTGGTTGTGGCAAAGAGTTGAAAGGAAAAACCACATACAAATAGGAAACTTCACTGCAGTACTATGTATCAACCAGCCAGCCAGTGGTCTTTGAAACCTCAAGACTCCAAAGACACATAATTTAAATGTTTATGGCCCCAAACACTACATTGTCCATTCCCATTGTATGGCATGTGCAGGATGACACTAACATAAAACTAGTCCCAGAAACTCAAAGCAGGGAGCAACCTCCCTGCCTCCATTGGCCTTGTCATGCAAGAGAGGGACAATTTGTCCACAGCTTTATTCACTGCCTGTGATTGTCCTGCCTGGAGCTTCGGGATTGCCAGATCAAACTGTAAACTTCTGACATTGCTACCTTGAAAATGAGTGTGGGATTAGGGGAGTGATGGGGGAAGGGAAGGTGAGTGCAAAGAGAGGGAAGGAAAAGGTACTTTCCTTGACTCAGAGATACTCGGGGATAAAGATTCTTATTGGATTTTTGTGGCTTATAAATGTCACACGCGTTCATGTGAAGAGACCACTAAACAGGCTTTGTATGATCAATAAAGCTTTTTAATCACCTGGGTGCAGGCGGGCTGAATTTGAAAAGAGAGTCAGCAAAGGGTGGTGGGATTGTCATTAGTTCTTATAGGTTTGGGATAGGCAGTTGAGTTAGGGGCAATTTTTTACAGGCAGGGGGTGGATCTTACAAAGTACATTCTGAAGGGTGGGGAGAATAATACAAAGTACCTTCTTAAGGGCGGGAGAGGATATTACAAAGTACCTTCTCAAGGGTGGGGAGGGTGTATTGTACAAAGTCCATTCACAAGGGCAGGGGAAATATCACAAAGTACATTATCGCAAGGGCAGGGAGGGTGTATTGTCACAAAGTCAATTGATCAGTTAGGGTGGGGCAGGGACAAATCACAATGGTGGAATGTCATCAGTTAAGGCAAGAAGTGGCTAGTTTCACTTCTTTTGTGTATCTTCAGTTGCTTCAGGCCATCTGGATATATACGTGCAGGTCACAGGGAATATGATGGCTTAGCTTGGGCTCAGAGGCCTGACAATAATGACCTCAAATAAGTGATTATCCAACCTACAGTCAATACCTTCTGAAGCAGCCCATTCTATTTTCTGACAGCTTTAATCATCGGATACATGAAAATAAGTCTCTAGACCATAAACTCCACAAGGGCATGGGTCTTAGGTCATGTTCATAGGTAGGTCTCAAGGGCCTAAAAGTGCCTGGTACAGAGTAGTTGCTCAAAAAATGTTTGTCAAATGAATGCCTCCTGGTGGCTTCCCACAATGATTCTATTTCTACTCTAGAAAATTCAAAAGAAATCTGTTTCTTCATTATGACAACCCAACAAACATCTTAAGAAAATTGTCATGTTTACCCCTCTTCAAACTCCACTATAATTTTTTTTTCTTTTGCAAGTTAAACATTCCTAGTTCACTCAACCATTTCTTATAGGTTGGATTTCCACTCCCCACAACAAAGATTTACTGGATGCCTCTTATACAGTCACCACTGGGGAGGGGTGAGGCCATGAAAGAATTCTGGATAGTATCTACTCCATTCATCAGAGCCCGGCTCTGTCATCCACCACATTGTCCTAATTTGTCCACCAGAACAGTAATGAAAGGTTGTGGTGAATGGCCGGTGGAAATCCACATGGACAGTGTCTACTATTTTTCCCCAATAGAGCTGTCTGGCTACTTTATCCAAAAGAAGAAGGAGGAAAGGAAAGATAAGAAGAAGGAAGGGAGAGAGGGAGGGAGGGAGAAAGGGAAAGGAGGGAAGGAAGGAAGGAGGGAAGGAAGGAAGGAGGGAAGGAAAGAAGGGAGGCAGGAAGGAAGGAGGAAGGGAGGAAGGAGGAAGGAAGGAGGAAGGAAGGAGGAAGGAAGGAAGGAGGAAGGGAGGGAGGGACGGAGGGAGAGAAAAGGAATGAAAGAAGGAAGGAAGGAAGGAGGGAGGGAGGGAGGGAAGTAGGCAGGGAGGGAAGGAAGGAAAGAAGGGAGGGGGAGGGAGGGAGGGAAGAATGAAGAGAAGGAATAACAAGTGGGAAGGTCCAAATATTAAAAACAAAAACAAAAAACAAATAAACAATGGTGCCCTGGTTTTTCAAGAGAAAGGCTATGAACTTCCCAAACTACAGACTGATGAATTTGATATTGATTCTAAGCCAGAGATCAGCAAATTATTCTCCAAAGTGCCAAATAGCAACTATCAGAGGCTTCTCAGGAAAAAGAAGTGAGGTTAACCTGGCACTACTTCACGACTTCATACAGTCGTTCTCAAATGTGGCTTCACATTGGAATCACTTATGAATCCCCTAGAAATGATGAACTTCTGAGGCCCCATCCCAGGGATTCTGATTTCATTAGTCTGGGATATAGGCTGAGCACCAGGATTTTTCAAGGTTCCCCAGTGATTCTAATGTGTAGCCTTGCTAGGCTAATGTGGTTCTTGCTGGGGCTGAGGACCACTGCGTTCATGCAAACTCCCGGGGATCAATACATCTCTTTTTAAGGACTCACAATCTTTTTTTCTTTTAAGCCTATTCTAAAATATTGCATCTGGCCCTCCATCCATTTTTGAATATCAAGTTGTGTTGACACACAGCCATGCTCATTCACACACACATTGTCAGTGTCTGCTTTCACGCTCCTGCAGCAGCGTGGAGGCGTTGTGACTGAGACCATGTGACCCACAAGCCTCAAATAGCTACTTACTCTCTGACACTTTTGAGAAAAGTTGGCTGACCTCTGGCTTAGAATCAATATCAAATTCACCAGTCTATAGTTTGGGGAATTCATGGCTTTTCTCTTAAAGAATCAAGGTACCATTGTTTGTTTATATATTTGTCTTTTTTTAAACTTTTAAGTTCAGGGGTATACATGCAGGTTTGTCACAGTGGTTTGTTGTACAGATTATTTAGTCACCCAGGTACTAAGCCTAATACCCATTAGTCATTTTTTTCTGATCTTCTCCTTCCTCTCACCCTCAACGTCCAGTGGGTCCCATTGTCTGTTGTTCCCCGCATGTGTCCATGTGTTCTCATCATTTATCTCCCACTTATAAGTGAGAATATGCAGTGTTTGGTTTTCTGTTCCTGTGTTAGTTTGCTAAGGATAATGGCCTCCAGCTCCATCCATGTTCCTGCAAAGGACATGATCTCATTCTTTTTTATGGCTGCATAGGACCTTCTTACCTGTTACTCTCCTGAACCCTTCTCCTACTCCTCATGATTACTTAGAAAGCCTGGCAATAAGGTGATTTTCACAATATCACTTATCACAACACTGAAGAGGAGATGTAATAGATTTTATTCTGATGTATGAACGTATGTAATAGGAAGCCTTTTAAGATCACCTACAGTAGCATTTCATAATTGTTATATACACGAGGTTATTGACCAGAATAAGCATGTGTTTCATCAGTGTTTACATATTTCCTATCTGAGCATCCCACATACTGTACGCAGCCAAGCTTCCTACTCTACTCTCTGAAGCTTCAAGCTATTAAAACTCAAGATTATGATATATAACAAGTAATATTTGATATATAATGTCTACTATTTAACATACACTGGATGGCACACAATAGGCAATGTATGTCTGTGAGGCAGATATTGTTGCTGTGGCACTGGCTCTTGGGCATTTTTGGATTTCACATTGCAGGCGTTTTTAAAATTTATGATCAATGATCCGTGAAAAATGAGCCCTAAAATAAACCTGTGTTTCACTTTAGGCATGAATAGAATATATGGGAAGACATCTGTAAGCATATCCACCCCACCTGCCTTTACCTAGATCCTTCTCATATTACATAATAATAAGCTGCATTTCTGAGATCATTCAGCATGATCTGCTGGTAGCACAGAAGGTGCAGATGGATGACATGCGGCCAGAGCATTTATAATTATGTGTAATGCATACGCATATCGCTTTACTCCAGGTACATTAGAATTAGGGATAGTTTTGTCTGTCACTTGCACAGTAAATATGGACCTTCGTAGAGACTCATTTTCCATGGGATATTGATAAGCCCTAGAAATTTCCACAGCTGGAAAAACTGCATCACAGTGTGGACCTTCTTCAATTATGGACTTGCTCTGGTCCTAATAGTTGCAGGTTCAAAGAACACAGCATTGAGCTAGGCTGCTGGCAGCCCTCAGATATTAAGTACGTGAACATGCCTCCCACATGGGAATCACTCTCATTTCAGTCAATAACCCTTGAAGAAAATGGAATCATTAATTGGAGTAGTAAAATCTGAGAAAGCATTTTAATGCACTTACTGCATGAAATGTTTTCACCATTAGAAAGTCCTTTGATTGAGGGGAAGAAAACTGCTGAGAATTTTCAAAAGCTAAATGATCTTCAGAGCTACTCCTAAGCCTTTTACTAGCTTGATTTAAATCACAAGTAATGAATGACTATACAGTGTACCCCAACATAACATATACACAATTTATTAATATATATTTTGACAAGAAGATAAAAGAACCCATTTTGATTACCTTAAAGTCCCAAATATTCAGAATACCCAATGGCTCATGTGTCTGGTCTTGGGATGACTGAGAAAGCTCCTCCCAGTCCCACCTCAGCTGAACTCCCATCTCATCACCAAGTGGCATCTGGCCCTGCTTCCAGGTCCCTCAAGTTGTGACAGTCTGAATCATTGTTGATTTCTGGAAATCCACTTTAAACCATCGCGAAGAGCTATTGATGTGCTTTTAGTACTGAGTTGGTGTGTTTTGTGATCAAATTCTTTTCTAAAAGAATTCATCCATGGTGGGTCTGTGGTATTGTTCTCTCAGCCAGAATATTTAATTAACCAGAAGAACCCATTTCCATGTGTAGCTTAACTAAGTTTAGTACATCAAGTCACAGAAAAAAATCATTGTTCGGATTCCACCCTGAGCAGGGAAGACCGTACTCTGTTCTTTCCCCCATCAGAATGTGCCATAGCCCAGTAGAGGGGGGCTTTTACCTCAGTCCATCACCACGTCTCAGGTAAAAACAGCAGAGGTGGAATTTGACCCTGGCTTGCCTGGCTCCAAAGCCCACGTTATCTGTACCTCACAATAATGTTTCAAATTATGTTTTTGTTGTTGTTGTTATTGTTGTTTTGTTTGTTTGAGATGGAGTCTTACTCTGTCACCCAGGCTGGAGTGCGGTGGCATGATCTCAGCTCACTGCAACCTCCGCCTCCCTGGTTCAAGCAATTCTCCCGCCTCAGCCTCCTGAGTAGCTGGGATTACAGGCGTGCACCATCACGCCTGACTAATTTTTTGTATTTTTAGCACAGGCGGGGGTTTCACCATGTTGGCCAGGCTGGTCTCGAACTCCTGACCTCAGGTGATCCACCCTCTTCAGCTTCCCAAAGTGCTGGGATTTCAGGTATAAGCCACTGTGCCTGGCCTCAAATTATGTTTTTTAAATGTACCAAGGCTGCTTGTTAATTAAAATGAGACTGGGATAAATCTTTTAATAAGACAATTAACCACCTGACACTCTCTTTGGTCAAATCCAAAGTTAAACAGAGTCACCACATGACTCAGCAAGTCCACCTAAGGTAGATATCCAAGAAAAATGAACACATATGTCCACACCAAAACTTGTACATGAATGTTTACAGCAGCACTATTTCAATAACCAATAGGTGGAAACAAACCAAATGTCCATCAACTGATGAATGGATAAACAAAATGTGGCATATCCATACACTAGAATGTTATTCAACCATAAACAGAAATGAAATTCTGATATATCCTACAACATGAATATAACTTGAAAATATTATGCTAAGTGAAAGCTGCCTGACACACACACAAAAAAAACCATGTACATGTGAGTACATTTATATGAACTGCCCAGAAAAGGTAAATCTCTAGAGACTAAAAGTGGATTCGTGGTTGTCAGGAGCTAGGGGTGGTGCAGGGAATGGAGAATGGGGAGTGACTACTAATGGGTACAGGATTTCTTTTTTGGGGAGATGGAAATCTTCTAGATTACATTGTGGTGACAGTTGCACAACTTGGTGAAAACACTGACTTGTAAACTTTGAAAGGGTAAATTGTATCGTATGTGAATTATATCTCAAATGTAAAGGAAGGGAGGAAGGGAGGGAAGGAAAGGGGGAGGGAAAGGGGGAGGGAGGGATGGAGGAAGGAAAGTAGGAAGGAAGAAGGAAGCAAGCAAGCAAGCTTTCAGGCTAAGGGAGACTAAGGAATAAACAAACTTGAAATGGTATGCGGGAGAGGCCTCCCCAAGGCTAGGATTCAGCCTTCACTGGAGACGATGGGCTACAGCCCACTTGGTGGAGGAGAAGTGTGTCAGGTTGTCTTGGGGTTGCACTGGGCCAGAGCTGGTCTGTGTACTGACAGCCCTGGCCAGAAACTGTGGGCCACAGCTGGCAAGCTGGAAATCCCCCAACATGGGCCATCAGGCCAAGGCTGGTGGGAAGGAAACTGCCCACTGGAGTCCTGATAATTCATGACAAAGCTTCCCTTGGGGAATGGTGTTAAATTTTCTGGGAAGCTGGCATGGCTGGACTCTCCCGAAAAACACAAAGGTGTCACCTGCAGGGGGTCCTGCTGAGCTCATGGGGAAGCTAGCCGGGGCACCTATGGAAGAGGTTGTCACTGAGCCCCACCACAGCTGGGGCACCTGCAAAACTTGCCATGAAGCTGCCCATGGAGTGCCATTGAAACTCACTGGCATGAGCTCCACTGGGTATCCCACATGCCCAGCCCACTGCCACAGGACCAAGGAGAAGCAAAGCATACCAACACTAGAAAGAGAAGCCCTACCCTTCTCCCGAGTCATCCCAGCAGCCTCTACCAACAAAGCTCAGCATCACGCCAGTCAGCAAGGGGGAAGCGTCCCAGAATCACAATCTGGGCAACAAAGTGTGGATTTGGAGCTGAGGGGCAAAAGATGGATATTAATGGCTGTTCTTTAACTAGGAAAGGAGTTTGTGTTCAAATAAGTTTGGAAAACCCTACTTAACACACCACCCTCTTGATATACATTATTAGCAGTGCTAACAGGTTCTATGGGAACGCACCTTATTTAACTCTGCTCGACGTAGCATTTCCAAAATTCACTTGATCACAGAACTCTGTTCCTCCTGATCATTAACACCCACGCTCTCTGGGAAACTGCTCCGAGTGTGGTGTGGTGAAACTGGCAAAATAACCAGAACAGGAAAGAAGCCACGGCGGTTGGAGAGCAGCTTGTGCGCCTTCACTGAATCACATGGAGCCGTCTGCTGCTGAAGGGATTCCTCTGGAACAGAATGCACACAAATGGAGTCATCTGGCTGGGCTCACTCACGGCATTCCATCATTTTATTTACTGCACACAAACCATAAGCTCTGCAGACACTGTGGAAATACAGTTTATTTAGGTAACTAAAAATATCCCCCAAATGGCATTTGGCCATTGCTGCATTTCCCAACTCCTCTGGCTTGCCCAGGCCCTGCTCTAAAAATTACCCCTTGCTGATCCAAGGAAAAGAAGATGGTATTTAACAACCAGAATTGATGGTATTGAGGTCAGGGGGCTTGGGACGCCATAATCCTGCCTAGCTACTCAGTCGATTTTCCCTTTTTGAGATTCCTAAGGGAATTAGACATACACAAAATCACAAATGAGAATCAAAACAGTGTTTTATTATCTGCCCACTGGAAAGGGCAAAATGCAGCTAAGAAAAGAGTGAGCACACATGGGCTGTGTGGGGAGAGAGCCACTACATCATTCAGTCAGGGGTTCAAAACCCAGTTCACTCCATTTCTGGGCAGCTAGCCTCCAGATCCAAGTGCTTATGCCCAAAACAACATGTCTATAACATTACTTATCGCAGCAGGGCTTTTAACAGCAAAAGAATGAGAATAACCTAAAGTATTCATCAAAAGGGGACTGGTTGAATAAGCCATGGTACATCATGCAAAGAAAAACGATGGGCTGGGCGTGGTGGCTCACATCTATAATCCCAACATTTGGGGAGGCCAAGGCAGGCAGATTGCTTGAGCCCAAGAATTCAAGACCAGCCTGGGTAACATAGGGAGACCCTGTCTCTCCAAAAAATACAGAAATTAGCCAGGCATGGTGACTTGCGCCTATAGTCTCAGCTACTTGGGGGCGCTGAGGCGGAAGGATCACTTGAGCCCACAAGATCAAGGATGCAGTGAGCCATGTTTGCACCACTGCACTCCAGCCTGAGTGACAAGGCAAGACCCTGAAAAAAAAAAAAAAAGAAAGAAAAGGAAGGAAGGAAGGAAGGAAAAGAAAAAACAATGAAAACTATGCAGCTATAAAAACAGAATGAGGGAGATGTCCACCTAATGCTACACAGAGAATTCCAGGAAATAATGTTAGGTGGAAAAAAACAAGGTGAACAACATTGTATATCATATACTCTTGTGTGTAAGAAGGAGGGAAATTACAAACTGTATTCATACTTGCATGTATTTGGCAAGATTCTTTCTAAAACCTGATGAAAGGAGTTACATAGGAGGCAAGAAGGAACCAAGAAGAAGCAAATGAGGAGAAAGCTTATCAGTCTGTATTTTTAAAACATTTTTTTGGTTTTTGAACTATGTCGATGTGTTATTACCAATTTGAATTTTTAAAATCTTCCCCATCCCCCTACAAAAAAACACCAGTCTGCCACTTGCTAGGTACATGGTCCTAGCCAAGTCATTAACTTCCAATCTTAGGTTCCTGAATATGTAAATTGTCGGCAGTGATATATATCTTGCAGAGTTGTGAGTGTCGAATGTCACATTGTCAGTGAAAATGCTCTGCAATGGTGGGTTCTTTATTGAACTCCCAAAGCCTGCACCCATAGTTTTGTTAAAAAGTAATTATCAAGGACAATGAATTACATAGAGGCTCACAACATAATTGTTTTCTTTCAGTGCATGTATTTTAGAGGATGCACATATGCCTCTCTAAATCGAGCTCCTTCATTAGCAAATGATCAATTAAAGCAGTGCCTTTCTGTATTTTAAAAAAAGTACATTTCCAAAACATGTACCCCACATTCCCATGATCCTCTCCATTAACATTATACTTAATCTTTTCAATGTGATCTATTAGAAATTTGATGTTCTAAACCCTAATAAATTACTGGCATTTTGATATAATAATAATTATTACTAATGAGGATTCAAATATACAAAATGTTTATTTAAAAAAAATACTTATATTTTCTTATATTCCAAATAGAAAACTATTATTACAGGAAGGTACACACCATGCTTGTGTCCTCATAGAACTGTTCAACTGTTAGAAAAGAACAAACATTTGTCAGGTAGAGGAACAAAAGAATTGGAAGACATGAATCAGAGATGAAGTGTATTTGACCATTTCAGTCCATTCTCTACTCAAGAAGAGAAGGCAGAGAAAGAAAGGGCAGGATAGGATGAACACTTAGCTACATATCACGAACTAAAAAATAACAAATATGATAGGTTCTCCATCTTCTTTCCTGTTAACTCCCAGTGGACTTAGTTGTGAATTTGGCAGTGTCACATCTGACTCATGACATAAGAAAGTTGCTCACTGACTTAAGAAAACTGCCCTATGAATTTCTATGCCCTATATCAATCTGAAAAGTACATTAAAATAAATATGTCTACAGTCTTATTTGAACACTAAATATAATTGGTATTGAGCACATGCTTCAATGACTGTTGTCTGTTTAAAATGGCAACCTTGGAATAAGTTTTCATGGTAGTTTTTTTTTTTTAATGTCCACAAAACCTTTGATATGCCTCCCTTCAAGAGGTAAAGCCTAACTCTCGTCTTTAGTGTGGGCTGGACTTGGTGACTCACCTCTAACAAATAGAATGTGGCTGAAGTGACTGTGGGTGGTGAGTTTGGGGATTAGGTCATAAAAAGGTATTGTGGCTTCCATCTTGGTCACGTCACCTCTAGCCCTCTCTTGGATCACTTGCTCTGGGGGAAGCCCTCTGCCATATTGTGAGCTGTCCTATGGAGGGGAACACATTGTAAGGAGCTGAGGGAGGCCTCCAGCCAATAGTCATGAGGATCTAACACCTCCTGACAAGAGCCATGTGAATGCACCATCTTGGAAGCAAATTCTCCAGCCCCAGCCAAGTTTCCAGATGACTGCAACCCCAGCCAACAGGTTGGCTGTAACCTTATGAGAGACCTGGAGCCAGAACCATCAGCCAAACCACTCTCAGATTCCCGACCCTCAGAAACTATAAAATTAATAAATTTTTGTTGTTGTAAGCCACAAATTTGGAGGTAATTTATTTCACAGCAAAAGATAACTAATGCAGATTCTCAAAATGTAATTCTGAGTAAATGATTGCAAACTGCAATTCCATCTCATCTCTCCACCAAAAAAAAAAAAAAAAAAAAAAAATGTCTAAAACAGCCTTGAAAAAAATTCAAGATTGTGGTATCTGCTGAAACCAGAATTAAGATTTCCAGCCAGGTGAAGTGGCTCACACCTGTAATCTCAGTACTTTGGGAGGCCAAGGCAGAAGGATTGCTTGAGTCCAGGAGTTCAAGACCAGCCTGGACAACATAGGGAGACCCCCCCCACCCCACCCCATCTCTACAAAAAATTTAAAAACTAGCTGGGCATGGTGGTATGTGCCTGTAGTCCTATCTACTCAGGAGACAGGCAGGAGGATAGCTTGAGCCCGAAACGTCGAGGCTGCAGTGAGCAGTGATTGCTCCGCTGCACTCCAGCCTGGGTGACAGAGTAAGACTCTGTCTCAGAAAAGAAAAGAAAAAAAAAAAAAAAAAAAAAAAAAACCTCCAAATTCCATTATATCACAACTATATTCCTTGCATTTATCCTCTCATTTATTCATTCAACAAACATTATCAAGCACTTACTCAGTGCCAGACGGTGTTCTAGACCCTGGGATACAGTAGCAAGTGAGACAAAACAAAATCTCTGCCCTCCTGAGGCTTACATACTAGTGAAAAAGAAATAAACAACAATACACAGTATACTAGGTAGTGATAAGAGCTAAGGAGCTCAAAGAATGCAATGACTCAGGTCAATCAAACTTCATTTGCGGCTCTCAAAATAGCTCAGGGCAGTTTCCCTCCTTGTAGTGATTCAGAGACAGGCTCCTTCTATCTCATGGCTCCACCTTCCCAGGGGCTCGGAGTCCTCTGAAGATTGTCAGTAGATGAGGAAAGTGAGGAAGAAGGTACACTTGCTTCTCAGTCGCCTCCAACCAAGAGTGATACACAACCCTTCCACTCACAGGCCATGGCAATAAAATGTTATGTAGCCCCGTTGCTATGTAAAGCAATCTGGGGAACGTAGCCCCAACTATAGTGCTATGCTAGAAAGAACAGCAGAATCTTTGGTAGGCAGCCGATTTTCTCTGCTACAGTCTCATTGATCTATTCCATCCCTGCCTGTTCTACCTGCTGACCCAGGCTTTAGCCCAGGCACACTCATGCCAAGGGGAACAAATATCTCCCATCTGGATATCTGTAATCTCATTGTAAAAATTTCAATCCTTTTTGTGAGTCATTTCCTTGGGTTTTTTTTTAATCACCTGTAGGGGCGACATATGGAGTTCTCAATCCTCAGAGAAGTTCATCAGATTTAATTTTTCATTCCTTAAGAAATCACCAGCTTACCTGGTAACTCAACGAGCTTTAATTGGGGACTACAAGGGAGGTGGAGTGGGTATGTGCTGATAGCCACTCACAGCTTTGCTAAGGGTGAGTGTTTGGGGTCTCCATCACAAACTTTACTCCAGGCATCATCTTAACTACTTATCACAGCCACTCTCCCAAGTCAAAGAAACACTTTGCAAATGCATATTCACTGCACATGGTCCTTCTCCAAGAGAAAAGAACGGCCCCCAGTTAATTGTACAAGCAGCTAAATGTCAGGAGCAATCACTGAGATGAGGGTGGCTCATCAAAGCAAGTCAGGAAAGAGGAGTCTTATTTAAAACCTAAATGGGGTTCTGAAAGGCAGACCCTGAGAAGAGCGATTTCTTGGCTGATTTCACTTTAATGCAAAGATCCACTCTTTGCTCTTACTCTCTATGATTATTTTATACAAATTACATTACATCAATTCCTTGAGAAATACAGGTGTAAGCTGCATTTCCATTTCCTAGAATTGAAAATGACTTCGGAGGGGCTCAATTTGAATTTTTAAAATCTTCTTTAAACATTCATATGTTCTGGAGGCAATAGATGTGAATACAGAGACACATTGCCTTGGTTGACAGTTTCAAAGTCTATAACATCAACCTGTAACCTTATATGCTAAAGAAATCTGTTTGCCCAAGGAAGTTTAACAACTTCCCCTTGGAAAGGCAAATCATCAGCATATTTCTATAAAAGTGAATTAATTTGATACCACAAGGAAAAAATGCCACCCTGGGTTTTTAATTAGTTATCACATCTGTTCCGATTCTGAATTTAAAACTGAATGTTTAGTGTCAGTACACAATGTCGCGGTCACTTTAACTCAGGAGAGTTAAAAATTTGCTGTCTCTATGACGTTAGAACTGAGCACTGCAAGAACTGTCCTCTCATCCCAATCCTGCTCTTTAAAGCCACAGACAGAAACATCTTTGAATGAGTGTATTCATTTTCTAGGTCTGCTATAACAAAGTACCACAAATTTGGTGGATTTAAGCAACAGAAATTTATTCTCTCCCAGGTCTGCACGTCAGAAGTCCAAAATCAAGGTGTTGTCAGAGCCATACTCCCTCCCAAGTCTGTAGGGTGGATCCTTCCTTGCCTATTCCAGTTTCTGGTCACCCTAGGCATTCCTTGGCTTGTGTCAGTATCACTGCAATCTCTGCCCTATCTCCACGTGGTCATTTCCTCACCGTGTGTCTTCTGTCTTCACATGGTGTTTTTCTCTTCTTATAAAGACATCAGTCACATTGAATTAGGGCTCACCCTAATGACCCATTTTACCTTGATTACATCTGCAAAGACTCTATTTCCAAAAAAAGGTCATAGTCACAGGTACTAGGGATTAGGACTTCAACCTATCTTTTGGGGGGACCCAGTTCAACCCATAATAGAAGGTAGCCCAGATAAGGGGTTCAAAACATTATTGTAAATATCATAAAACCTGCAAAGCTACTACAACAGCTTTGCAAAGTAACATTTGCAGAGCCTAGAGCAAGCATATGAATGCAGTCTCACATACCGTAGTCTAAAGATATAGAATTTACGAATCAAGCTACACCAACAGCTTGGCATACCTTCCCACCCAGCACCCCACACCCTGGGGACCATCATTCCCTTGGATAGGCTAAAGAAACCTAAGTTTACCCCAAGGTCAGCTGTGTCTGTGAGTCTAAATACCAGAATGGGTCTTGTGGGACAGGGCATGGTAGAAGCTGGACCCAAGTCAAGGATGCCTAGGCAGTGTCAGGGTGACTGAATCTGCCCCCAGATCGACCAAGTCAAGCTCCCCAAGGAGCCGGGAAGGACACTTTCACAGCTCAAGATTTCCAGACAGTTCTAAGCATTTTCCAAAACACCACCACCCAAGCAGAGGGGGAGGAGGGAACAGTTATTTGGGGCACCCCATCTGCCTAATCACCCACGTTGGGTGATTTAGAACAGCCAACTTAATGTGTTTTTTTCTTAATTTTAATTTTTTTTTTTAGAGATGGAGTCTTACTCTGTCGCCCAGGCTGGAGTCCAATGGCTGATCATAACTCACTGCAGCCTCAAACTCCTGGGCTCAAGAGAGTAGCTGGATCTACAGGTGTACCACACTGTGCCAGACTAGAATGGCCATCTTCAAATGAAAGCAGCCAATCTTCCTCTGGTTTCTTGGGGTGGAAGCTGTCTCCCCACCCTCCACCACACACACACACACACACACACACACTTACAGGTTCTCAGCCCAGAATCCTCTGACCTGGGAGGCCTAGGAGAGTACATCTCTCTCCCATAATTCCCAGTAACTTAATCAGTTATCACACTTACAAAAAGTCTGTAAAAATATTAAAAATTCATCAAACTTTAAAACATTTCAAATTTTATGAGTTCAAAAACATACCAAAAGTCATTGTCTTTCATTGCTTGTGGTGTATGGGGTCTTATAAGGTGTGGGGCCCAGGGCAGGGGCCCCTGGTGTCCTGGTCTGGGAGGGCAGCACTGCTACCTAGTTGTGATGCAGCTATTCAAAAGAATTCCGGTTCCTTTGCAAGCCCTAGAGGGACATACAATTCCCTCAGTGCCCCAACCTTGAGCAAAAGTCAGCCCCAAATCATCTCACCACTAGGGGCCAGAATTGGTTACTGAGGCAAGTCTGATGCCACCAACTGAACTGCTGGGGGCAGATGGTGCCGGGTTCTTCGGAATCCCTGCAAGCAAGCCACCTGTTCCGCTTGGTTCCTGGGCAGGGCAACCTAGGTTGAAATGCTTTAGTGGAACCCCGAAGAAGCTGTGTGAGGTTCTGAGGTCCTGATATAAGAAAGAGTCCCAGGCTTGGAGTGAAAAGAGATCAGATCCTACTCTTCCTCCTTTCCTCAAGTAGCCATATGAACTTGGGTGTGGCATTTATATTCTCTAAGCCTCGACTTTCCCCTGTAAAATGGAAATAATAAATCATAATATCTCTCCAGCATATGTCACAGAGGGTTGCTTCTGCTCTTGCACCATACACTGGGTTTGTTGGGTCATGACATCTTGTAGCTGTCATTAAGGAGCTATAATTTCCACTAAGAAGTTAGAGTCCTAGAATGGTTTACCCTCCAGGCCTAATAAATTCAAGCTTAGATGATGATGATGATAACAATATAATATAATCAATTAATATTTTATGTAAATACCAAAATAATACTGATAAAACAAGGGCAGGTTCTTTTTTTTTTTTTTTTTGAGACAGAGTCTCACTCTGTCACCCAGGCTGGAGTACAGTGGCACAAACACAGCTCACTGCACCCTCGACCTCCCGGGATCAAGTGATCCTCCTGCCTTAGCCTCCAGTGTAGCTGAGACTACAAGCATGCACCACCATGCCTGGGTAATTTTTTTTTTTTTTTTTTTTTTTTAGAGATGAGGTCTTAAAACTATGTTGCCCAGGCTGGCCTTGAACTCCTGGCCTCAGGTGATCCTACCCCTACCCTGGCCTCCCAAAGTGCTGGGATTACAGGTGTGAGCCACCATGCCCAGCCCAAGGGCAGGTTCTGTTTGATGAAGGGGGTAATCGTTTATGTGATATAATATAAAGGGAGAGGTGCTAGGAAAATCCCCAATATAAACATAATACCTCTTCTGTGCTGTTGCCTACAGTTCAATTATCAGAGTATTTTTTTCCTTTGGTTGAGTCATGCCCACTTCTCATGTCCCACTTGAAAAGCCATAAACTTACTAACATGTCAGTACAAATGTGCTTATCACACAGTGCACTTTCCAGAGAGGTGACAAGCCCAAAAGACCCCCGTGCCCAGGAAGGGGTGGGGAGTTATGGGAGAAGAAATGAGTTAGGGAGCAGAAAGCAGGATGGGGGGCTGGTTAAAAGACAGACCAAAGGAAAACTGAAAGACCCCTCAAAGGTAGTTTCTACCAACCTCATACTTCACAGCCTCACAACCTGGCCCAGTCTCAGGACAAATGGATATATATATATGCACTTATACAATTATATACGTAAATTATGCGTGTGGGTGTACTTTTTTCCCAGCACACTGATGTTAAGGGAGAAATGAAAAATACGATGTAAGTAGATAACGCCTAAAAAGTAAGCATCACGAGTGAGCTATACAGACAGGATTTCCAGGAAGCTAATCATATCTCACAAAGAAATTGAGATGCCCTCTTTATCTTTATCTGAAAAGAAAGTCTTTCCAGCTATAATAAATCTATAATTTAGAAGAGCTCAAAAAGTCTTCTAGCTTTGTTAGTGAAAAGCAACCTGTCTTTAAGTGCCCCAGGTCATGTCCTCTTTTCTCATCTCAAATTATTCTGGGACAATCAAAAAGAAAGTGATCTACATCTGTTTACCTTGCTGAAAAAAAGAAAAATGTCAGAGCTGCCTGCCAGGAGTTTTTTACAGTGTAGTTCCTCTTAGACACAGGAAATGGGGAGAAAGTCGCTGTCATTTAACAGATATTAATTTTGACCAGCCATGAATGAAACTTCTGCTGCTCCTGAAAAATATGTGTAGCTTGCCATGCCCTCAGACATGTGATTGAAATCAATTCTCCACCTGTCCATGACTTTTGCCATGTGGTTTTGCCATGGAAAAATCACTAAAGCATCTCACTAAAGCAGCAGTCTATCTTTGCCCCTTCAGTCTGAGCCCCACCTGTAAAGGGCCTGAGAGTAAATAGTTGAGGCTTTGCAAGCAAGACTGTCTCTTTTGCAACTACTTGTAGCACAAAAGTGGCTATAGAAAATATGTGTATAAATGGACATGAATGTATTCCAATGAAACCTTATTTACAAGAGCAGATGGCCGGCCAGATTTGGCCCACAGCCATAGTTTGCCTACTTCTATCCTAGACACACTATTACCATAGCAATAATAGCTAATGATCATATTGACAAGAACTTACTTATGTCATTGTGATGTAGTGTTCCCTTCACCCAGAAGGCTCTGCCCACCTGTGCTTGTTGTCAATATCCTTTTTCTTTATGTCTTACACTCCTCTTCCAAGAAGCCTGAGACTGCTTACCTTAGAAGAGTGTTCTAATCACCTATTTACTCATCCTTCTCCTTCATCACACTAAAAGTGTCTAAAAGCAAGGTTATGTCTCAATCACTTTTATATACCCAGAGCCTCGTGGAGAACCTAGACCATAGAAGATGCTCAGTAAGTGAATGTGAAGTGAATTAATTCAAGGAAATACAATCACTTCAAGAGAATGAGAGGACAAGCCACAAACTAGGAGAAAATGTTTGCAAAAGACAGATCTGATAAAGAACTATAATCCAAAATACACAAAGAACTCTTAAAACCCAGCAATATGGAAAATGAACAATCCAGTTTAAAAAATGGGCAAAAGATCTGAACAGACATCTCACCAAAGAAGATATGAAGATGGCAAACAAACATATGAAAAGATGCTCCATATCATCTGTCATCAAGAAAATGCAAATTAAACCAACAATGAAATAGCACTACATACCTATTAGAATGGTGAAAATCCAAAACACTGATAACACCAAATGCTGGCAAGAATGTGGAGCAACAAGAGCTCTCATTCATTACTAGTGGGACTACAATATGGTACAGCCACCTTGGAAGACAGTTCAGCAGTTTCTTGCAAAACTAAACATACTCTTACCATACCATCCAGCAATCACAAGCAGAAAATTTATGTCGACACAAAAACCTACATACAGATGTTTATGGCAGCCTTATTCATAATTGCCAAAATTTGGAAGCAACCAAGATGTTCTTCAGTACCTGGATAAATGGTGGTACGTCCAGACAATGAAATATTTTTCAATGCTAAAAAGAAATGAGCTATCAAGCTATGAAAAGACAGGAAAGAACCTTAAATGCATATTACTAAGTGAAAGAAGCCAATCTGAAAAGTCTACATACTGTATGATTCTAACTATATGACATTTTGGAAAAGGTGAAACTATGGAGATGGTAAAAAGGTCAGTTGTCTCCAGGGGTTGGGAAGAGGGAGGGATAAATAGGCAGAGCACAGAGGATGTATAGGAATGTGAAAGTATTCTGTATGATACTGTAATGGTGGATCCATATCATTATACATTTGTCCAAACCCATAGAATGTGCACCACTAACAGTGAACCCTGATGCAAACTACACTTTGGATGATAACGACATGTCAATGTAGGTTCATCAGTTGCAACAAATGAACCACTGTGGTGTGGGATATTGGTAATGGAGGAGGCCAGATGTGGTACAGGGGAAGGGGACATATGAAATTCTATGCTTTCTGCTTAATTTTGCTGTAAAATGAAAATTGCTCTAAAAAGTCTATTTTTAAAAATGCACATGCAATTACATATCATTGTTGCAAGTCTTTACTCAGCCTCTTCTATGGCCCTTATTCTCAGGAGACACTGAAAGCTAATTACTTGATTAGACAATGGCTCCTTAGATCTGACAAGGTCGAAGCACAACCAAAAGCACAAGTGACAAAAGAAAAAATAGATAAATTGGGCTTCACCAAAATTAAAAATGCTTGTGCTGCAAATGTTACTATCAAGAAAATCAAAAGACAACCCACAGAACAGGCAAGTGTTTTTTTTTCCACATAAAAACGGCATCTGCTTTATTTGGTATACTTTCATTTCAGAACAAAATAAACAAAAAAGCACAATACACAACATCCAATATCCTGTTATAAAAGTAGAAAGAGAATGGGGCTTAAGGCTCTTGTTTCCTGCCTTAGACACACGGACAGGAGAGAAAAAACACTAGACATCAGCAGAGGGAGCCAGGTGGGATAAGGCCACTCAAGGCCACGGGACAGAGCCACTCAAGGAACCATGGGGACACTATACAAGGGCACAAGGTTTCCAAATATAAACTCCTAGTCTACTTCTTCCATGTAAGACCCATTCTCCTCACCCTCAAACAGGGGTATCTCATCAGAAACAACAGCACTGGGTTCCTCTGTTGTCACTTCATCTTCATCAATACCTATACCTAGCTTGATCATGTGGTAGATGCAGTTGGAGGGTCTGGGGATCCTCAAGGGAGAGAAGCCAGAAGAAAACAGAGCAGTTTCAAACAGCAGCACCACCAGGTCCTTGACAGCTTTGCTGTTCTTGTCTGTCTCAGCCTTCTGCTGCAGCGTCTCCACAATGGGGTGGTCGGGTTGATCTCCACGCGCTTTTTGGCCACCATGTAGCCCATTAGAGAGTTGTCTCCAAGTGCCTGAGCTTTCATGATTCACTCCATATTGGCTGTCCAGCCATAGGTGCTGATCACAATGCAGCAGGGTGAAGACACAAGCCTATTGGAGGTTGTCACCTTCTCAACCTTCTTATCTAAGATTTCTTTCATGAGCTTGCAGAGGTTCTCAAACTTTGCCTTGCTCTCCTCCATTTTCTTCTTCTCCTCTCATCCTCAGGTAGCTCGACCTGAGGTAATAGAGACCAGGCTTTTCTTACCAAACTCCTTGACCAGCTAGCTGCACGCAGTACTCATCAGTGGGCTTGGTCTAGTATAACACCTCGAAGCCCCACTTTGAGAGGTGTCTACCTGCTCTTTGCTCTCACCAGTGATGTAATAGATGGACTTCTGTGCCTCCTTCATATGAGAGAGATACTCTGACAGAGACGTCATCTCATCTTCTTACTAGGAGCTGTGATAGCACAGCAGCTCAGACAGACGTCCCTGGTTAGTGGAGTCCTCATGGATCCCAAGGTTTAGATTTTTAGAGAATGCCTCACAGAATTTCTTGTAATTCTCCTTCACTTCTGCCCGCTCAGAGAAGGGCTCAAGCCACTTCTTAACAACGTTTTCATGAATGACTTTCAACATTTCGCTCTGCTGGAGCACTTCTCAGGAGATGTTCAGGGGCAGATCGTCAGGGTCCAATAGTTCAAATAATTAAAAAGGGAAAGAGATTGACAGCAAAACTAACTATTAAAAGGAGTGCATTCAATTTGCAATTGCAGATATGGAACCAAACTAAGTGCCCAACAACCAACAAGTGGATAAAGAAAATGTGGTATATACACACCATGGAATACTACTCAGCCATAAAAAGGAATAAAATAATGTCTTTTGCAGCAACTTGGATGGAGGTGGAGGCCATTATTCTAAGTGAAATGACTCAGGAATGGAAAACCAAATATTGTATGTTCTCACTTATAAGTGGGTGCTAAGCTATGAGGATGCAGAGGCATAAGAATGATATAATGGACTTTGGGGACTGTGGAGGGGGAAGTTAGGAGGGGGTGAGAGGTAAAAGACTACATATTGGGTACCGTGTACACTGCTTGGGTAATGGGGAGAGCAAAAGTCTCAGAAATCACCACTAAAGAATGTATCCATGTAACCAAAACCACCTGTACCCCCAAAACAATTGAAATAAAAATTAAAATTAAAAGAGTGCATTAAGTAGATATTTTTAGGAAAAAAACATATAATCTCTTATCCCCACCAATGTTATACAGTCTTAGTAGCAAGTAGAATATATATAATTGTAATTGTTGCAAAATTGTTTTGTGTACTCTAAAAGTAAACAAAATAAGCTTTGAGAACTGTATTTAGTTTTTTGTTATCTAAAAAACACCTCAAAAACACTGCAGCTATGAAAATGGTGGAGAATTTCCAGGCCAATTTCTGCATGAAAGCCTGACCCTGTAGGGCTAAGGGGAAAAGCAAAGCCTCAAAACTTCTGGAGTCCTTTGTACCCTCACCAATAATGCAAACACTTGCCCTCAATTCCATGGCCTCCCTAGGCCAGAAGAACTGACACTGAAGTCCAAGGCACACAGAAAAGGGGGTGTCCTGGGGTAAGGGTGGGGCCAGATCTAGATCTGCCTGCCCCACTTCTCACCGAACCCCCATCGCCACCACCAAGCCTCTTGGAACTGCTCTGATCTGAGCCAGAGCATCAGGAACGTCAAATGTCAAATCAAGCTTGAAGCAGCTAACTTTGAAGGATAGTTATCTACTTTAAATTTTGGATGTTTTAAAAATATTTAAAACAAAAGTCATCTCTGTAATCCCTTTTCAGCCATTTTTTAATCTTCTTTTGGACTAAGACAGGTGTTTAAATCAATAATTTAAAGAAACTTGTGTATATATATAAAAAATATTAGAAATGACAATCAAAAAGTTCAACTTTAATTAACCACTTCATTGGTTGTGAGTTTCACTTCCTAGCAGTCATCCACTAATTAATATTTGTTAATCTCCATAGCAGAGTGAACAGACCCAAAAGTCACAAAAAAAGTCCTTTGACTTAAAAAGGAGAAGAATTTATTTCCTTTAAAAGAAAGAGCAAAGACAAATACCGTGGGATCTTACTTATGTGTGGAATCTAATAAAGTTGAACTCATGGAAGCAGAGAATAGAATGGTGGTTACCAGGGGCTGTGGGTGGGGCAGATGTTGGTCAAAGAGTACAAAATTTGTTAAGCAGAAGGAATAAGTTAAGAGGTCTATTGTGCAACATGGAGACTGTAGTTAATAACAATATATTATATACTTGAAAATTGCTAAGAGAAGATTTTGTGTTCTTACCACAAATAAATAAGTATTTAAGGTAATGCATATGTTAATTAGCTCAATTTAGCCATTCCACACAATGTAGACATAATTCCAAACCTCATGCCATACACTATAAACATATACACAATTATTTGTCAATTTAAATAAATAAATAAGGAGTGGCAATTTGATTAATCAAAAATGGGGGAGGGGGGATTTATACTAGATCCAGTCAACCAATAGTCAGGCTTTGTTTCCAGCTAATTAAATAGTAGAAAAGAATATGGTTTCCACCCATTCGACAACAGTATGATAAGCTAAGGAGTCACGACAAAATGCGATTAATTTCACTATCTTTTCAATCATTTCAATTGTTTGGTTCTATTCTATATGATTCTTTATTCAAGTTTGGTTCTATTCTATATGATTTTTTTTCTTTTTAATTTTACTCCCAACATTTTTATCCTTATTATTAGGAACGTCACAGTTCCTAAAACATTGTCTTCTGGCTGAAGTGTGAATTTTGCAAGTATAGTTTGTCGATATTAACTAGAAAAGAAAACATGATCCTACATAGTCACATGGGACAGTAACAAAAGAATATGGAAAGATGCTTTTAGGAAAAATTGCCAAAGACTTGGAAATGGGTAAAAGATTACTGAGTGTCCTTTCAGTGAAGTGCTGCATATTATCTAAATGACCATCCCAGGATTGTCTGGCTCTATCCAGGTATGCACCTTTGACTGATTGTCTTCCTACTATTTAGGCTATTTTGTAACTCTGTAAGGGTAGAAGTTAAGCTATAGAAAACTGTTAGTAAAGCAAATAATTATTATCCATTGAAATGCAAATACACTGTATCTAGAAATATAATGAATTTCTGCCCTGTAGAAAGAATAATCTCGAACATTACATTTCATTGCCATACAAGACAGCAACATCCAACAAAATATATGTACAATGCAAGCCACAGATGTAATTTTACATTTTCTAGTAGCACACTGAAAAAGATAGAAAGAGGTGAAATTCATTTTAATAATATATTTTATTTAATTCAATTATGTTCAAAATATTATCATTTCAACAAGTAGTCAACATAAAAAATACTGAGATAGTTTACATTCTTTTTTTGTATACTATGCCTTTGAAATGCCTAATGTACTTTATATTTACAGCACATCTCAATTCATGCTAGCCACAATTCACATGCTCAACAGTCATATGGTTAGTGGCTACCATTTTGAACAGTGCAGCTATAGTTTTTCTTTGTCTGCACAGGTCTGGATAATTCAACTATTACATCTCCCCATGCAACTATTTGTTAAAACACTTTCGGTGTCAACCCTAGATATTTCTTCAGCTCCTACTATGTTCCTGGCTGTTTGCTACTTATTAGGATGGGTATAAAAACTATAATAAATGTCCCCTGACCTCAAAAAGTAAGATGAGGTAAGACATATAAATCATTAAAAAAAAAAAATTAGAAGCAAGACTACATGTAAATGAATTCTTGAATTTAGTGGACAATAGAGAAGTGAAAAATCAATATGATAGGCATATTCAAGGAGGAGACTTTGGAGGGAAGAGAGGAGCCAGGGATGTTCCAGACTTAATAAACAGAATGAGGAAGGAAAGGGATGAGTTAATGGTTAGAGAAAACAAGGAGTTACTGGCCTGCTTTTATTTATTTATTTATTTATTTATTTATTTATTTAGCCTGATTTTGTCAAACATTCCATTTCTTTGTTTCGGATCATAGTTTTCATAATATATGGTTGCTCTTAGGTGGATAAATTAAAATAACTTTAGATTGAATATAGATCTTATCCATTATATGTTGTATGATCTCAACTATGTTCTAAAAAATGCATTTTAAAAAACAGGAAGAAAACACCCAAAATGGTGCAGACAACTGGATTGATTATGGTGGGGTAGAGGATGATCCTGCTTCTTTGAAGTTTGCTATACCTTTTATTATCTTTTTTCAATAATCACATAATATTTTATAATTAGAAAAAATATATACTATTTATATTATGTAAAGAAGTTTTATTCATTTGATGGTTCCAGAAATTCTGAAATGATGTTGGACAAATAGATATATCTGACCACCCCAGTAGGATCTCCTGATGTCTAAATACCAGAACAATAGTCCAAGATCTTTTATATCACATATTCCAGAACCACAGGCTATTGTACTGATAAACTGGAGTAAGATTTTATCCATTTTTCATCAATTTTGTCTTGCAACATGAGAAGAGTCAAGTCTTGCTGAAGTTAATAAGTGGCCATCTGGGGCTTATTTTATGTTTGGAAAAGCAGATTGCTGAAGGTGACTGCCTCGTGTTAAGAAAGGTTCATGGCTAATGGTTTTGACAAGTAAAGCTGTTCAACTGCCTAAGGTGATTCATTTGATCACTCATTCCCTGTTAGTCACGCAGCTGATGGGAATTTTAAACACAACTTTCATCTTTGGCCTTTGCCTTCATGATTTCAGCTCATAGAGCAAACTATTGTCGTATCTTCCAGTTAACTTGACTAAGCAGACCTAGAAGAACAACTGGATACTTTACTTTCACTTTGCCCACCCTACCTCTAGCACAATCATTAGGCATGCCTTATCCTTATTTGCTTTTGATATTTACTAATTACTATTAACCATTGCCCTTTGTCTACTTCATTCTGACTTTTTCCACCTACTCAGCTATTTCTCATCTTTCCCACACCCGCTCCTGATTTAGCCCAGTAGTTTCAAGTTAACTTCTTGAAATAAGCCTGGCACATTCTCAAAATGCTAGAACATTTAGTGGATTTATAATAAGATGGCTCTGTAAGTGTGATAACGCCTTATCAATTCATCAAGTTTGCAATTTTTTGTTGATCAACCATGGTATTGATGGATTTATGAAGCTATAGGGAATTTTTTTAAGCAGATGTGGACCTAAAGAAGTCCTGAATAGCTTGCTTGTATTCATGGAGTTAGATGGGGGGGTGGCGGGGAGACCATGAACTATAGAAAAGAGTATGCAAATGGATATGAGTAAGGATGTCCACCACAGTGTTCTTTATGCTAACAAAAACTCTAGAAACAACCTGAATATCCAAAGGGGAATAGTGGGAGGAAAATTATTGTATCTCTAAACATTGAAATATCAGGCAGCTATCTGCATACTCATTGTGATATTATTTGAGCAAAGTGTTACTAAGAACAGACTCTTAACATTACTTGCCCTTACATATATGATCTCACTCACTTGCCTGTGAGTCTTTGATGATCCTCTGTCTTCTGGATGAGATATCTTTGCTCTCTTCCTGCTTCCCCCAGCCAATCTCCGTGATTTGCATTTTCAAGTTTGTGGGCATAAATCACCTGTTGGTTGTGGTAGCCACATGGTCAATTTGCACATTTCCTTCATTAAGAAATTCAAACTGTTGTGCTAGGAGGGCAGAGGGGATTTCGGAAGACTCTTTGAGGAAAAAAATTGTTTGTACCACTGGGAACCTGTGTCCAAAGCACTGATGTCATTAGATTAACTCAGCTATATAAGAATCTGTTGACAGATTTCCATATAAATAATCTGTTTATTTCCCTGCATTCACAGCCTCCTCTCCCCATCGCTGGCCCCATTTAACTCCCATTCCAGAAACAAGATCCAATCAATGTGGCTGAAGCATTTATGGAAGGTTCCATAAAATAAGAAAGATCTGAGTGGGGCCTTGAGGAATGGCAAAAGCTTTTGTAGGCAGGGTATATGGAGAACAGTCTATCACACTGGTGTTAAACGGCGGGGCTGAAAAGGAGTGTGAGGTGCCCTGAAGTCAGAGAAAGTCTGATCCAGCCACAGTAATAGGTTCAGCTGGAAGGTGAGTGGGAGGTATGGTCTGGGGAGCCACATTAAGATCCTTGAATGTTTAATACAAGAGTTGACATGTCATTCAGTAGTTGATGGGAAGCCCCTGGCACAATCCTTCTCAATCAGCATCACACATGCAACTTCTCCAAACTACATGCGGCCTCCCCTGCTGCAGCTAAGAACCACTGCTGTAAGAAAACAGTAGTCTGATAAAACCAGGTCAAGAAAGAGGCAGAGAAAAGCCCTTGACTGGAATTAAACAGCAGCAAAGTGATGATAACCTTGGTAAGAAGCCAACCCTCTCACCCCTGAGCTTTGTATTCAGCTTTCTGTTCTCTCATTTTGATTACTTCTGCGCCTTCCTCCAGGATACTCTTTCCTTCATTCTCTAGCTGAACAATTCAGGGAAAACCTTTTTCTTTGTGTTTCCATGGCAGAGTGGAAGCAAACTGACATTTTCCCAAATTGCATTATAAACTGCCAAGAGGGGGGGAAAAAAAAGCAAGAAGATAAGAATAGCACAAAAAAGTCAATGTTCCCAAGTGAAGATTTGGAGTCCAAAATTCCCTAAGTAGGTAATGTCATTAAAGCAGTGGGCCTGAGAAGTGCTGCTATTAAAGAAGCACCATCCAAACAGGAACCCCAATCCCTACATAAAGGGATCCAATGATATAGAGCACACAACTCTTACTAAAATCCTCTTTCCTCTCCCATTTTCAGGCATCCCAAAATTCCCAGAAATTTTTCACTATCCTATCTGAGAAGTTACTCTCTCACCATGCTACTCTTAACTCTCTCTTCCACAAATCATCCCATATGTCACTTCCCAAAATATCACAATGTCTGTGCTACAAACCACTACACTTCTCTCTCCCTCTCTCCCTCTCCTTCCCACTTCCCCTCCCTCTCTCCCTCTTCCTCTCCTTCATTAACCTGGGCCTTTCCTGAACACCCTGTCACAGGCAGGAAAAAACCAAAGGCTGTGAATGTCTAAATGCCATATTTTCATCTGACAGCCATTCTTCCTAATTCTTCACCTGCCTGTAAGCTATGTGATCACTAAACCCTGCCTGTTCTTCAGCACACAGAAAAAAATGGCAATGTTCACAAACCCAACCTTATTATTTTTCAAAGCTCCTGTATTTGCTTGGGAGCTATTGCTCAGCTCCAGATTCCTGATGAAGGCAAATACCTACTTCACATCTGAAGCAGGACAGTGGTCACTAGTACCCCTTGAGCACCAGTAAATGGTACAGCCAGGCCCAGATCAAGTTGCCAAAACTACCTGCTCTGCTACTCCTAAAATAACTCAAAAAAGACTTCTCTTCCTCTACCCTCAGCCCCCCAACACTTGCATACATATAACTGGAAAAGGTGTACTCGTAGAATTTCACAATATAACAATTCCTTAACTTTATTACAAGACTAAGATAGATTCGGGGTGGGGGGGCGGGGGGAGGGGGACTGGTAAACATAAGAGAAAGGAAAAGAAAAGAGAAACTTAGATAACTAGTGTCAAAGCTCTGTTTTGAGAAGGCCTTAAAAATGTTTATGGACTTCCCTTCCAGTAGACTTTTTTGACAAAATATATTAGAAAGTTATGGGAACTACAATGCCATCAGACACTCTTAGTATTCACCTGGAAGTGAGAACCAAGCATAGTATCCTACTCAGTGTCCCGCAGAAAGAAAACTGTAGTACTTGCAGCCAAGTTGAAAATGGAAATCAACTCTTGTGGTAGATCATTTCCAAAGGTGGCCACCAACAATCCTTCTATCCCTGTACACCCCCTCCCATCAAGAGGTGGAGTCTATTTTCTCCTGAACTGGTCTCATGACTTGTTTTGGCCAATCAAATGAGGCAGAAGTGATGTTCTAGTACTCCTAAGAGCTACAAGAACTATAAGGCTTTAAGAACACTTGTAGTTTCTGCTTTTGTGTTTCTGGAATCAGCCAATAGGTTAAAAAGCTCAGGCGAGGCCACTAAATGAGAAGATAGGGCATAACCAGCCCCTAGTCATTCCAGCTGAGGCCAGACATGTATGTATGCCATCTTAGTCATTCCATCCCAAGCTGAGCTCCCGGTTGAATACAGCCAACACCATGTCTAGCAGAAGAACTACCTAGCTGAGCCCAGTGAATCCACAGAATCCATGAGAATTAATAGACTGTTATTGTTTTAATCCACTAAGGTTTGAGGGAGTTTTTATACACAGCAAGAGATAACTGAGACAACTCTGGTTATCAATTCAACCAATCTCCCTCAAGGATATCAACAAATCTGCATCCTAGATAGCCTTTTAATTTTCCTAGTTTTTATGTTTAAACTGTTCTTTTGTTACTTGATTGTTCTATATTGATCTCAGTCATGCATTCCAGACAGTTTTGATTTCAAATATTATCCCCCATAGTTCCCATAAGAACAATCAAACTTATTAGAGCTTACTTTAGGTTCAGAAACTCTGATCACTTTATCTATATTACTCCCTTAATAGAGTTAATACCTAAACTTCCTCTTTGAGTCTGAAGATACTTTGGATTTTATTATTGGCCTGATTTTTAAATTTTTACTTTGAAAATTTCTGGGTCTGTATTTGCGGTGATAATTTCCTTTTGAATGCGTTTTTTGCAAGTTTATTCATGCTTTTCAAATGTAAACTCACTGATGTGAGAGCAATATGTATTCAGACAATAGCATTCATCAGATGTCACTGCTGAACTGGAAGGATTCTCCAGGGTTTAGTTCTAATCCTTCTCCCTTCCTTACTCTATAGAATCTCTGTGTGACTTTATCAATGTCAATGACTTCAATTATCATCTTTAAATGATGACTGTCAAATCCAGACTTCCCATTTGGACTTCCCCACTGACAGTCAGATACAACTCCAACTGCCCACCAGGCATCTCCACTTAAATGCTCTACAGACTTCACAAACTTATCTCCAAAATGAAATTCCTTGTCCTCCAAAACTTGCTCTTCCTCCCTTAATCTTTTGCTCAATCAATAGTAGCAGCATCCATCCAAAAATATGGCATGTGGGTCTCCTCACTCAGTTATGAGCCCTAGGTCCCATTCATTTCCATATCCCCAAATCTTAGCACAGGACCTAATACACAGTAATGATCACTTTTTTTAAAATTAATAACGGAATGAACAATGAGGTTCTGGTTACCTCAATAAGAAATGTCAGCTGTTGTCTAACCCAGATAAATGTGCCAATACTTTTAGCATTATCTAGTCTTATTCAAGGCAAGACTTTCACTAACAGAAACAGGCAGAACTAAATGGGTCACCATAGGCCATATGCTTGAAAAAGTCTTGAACTCAACATGCTTATGAAGTACAGCCTTCCTTATCAGTACTGATGTTCGTTTGAACAGGTTGCATGATGAACCTATTCCCTCAGTTCCTGAGCCCCTGCTGCACCCAAGCCCTATTCTGAGCAAAGCATGTCGCCTTCCTGATTTCAGAAATGAGACCTCTTCCTGGTCATTCATGCTACCATAACCCCAAGATAGTCTTGTACTCTACAGCTGCACCATACCAAATAGCTCTACCTTCTGGGATACAAGCTTTTAACATTTTTTCCCCAAATCACAAATTTCCAGCCAGGTCCAAGTAGTTCAATGCCAACTCAGTTGAAATCTGTGATTTCTTTAAGGCACTGTGTTGCAGATGTTAATTCCTCTTTATTACTGAGTCATATGTGCAGACCCAAGTCCTGCCTGATTCACTGTGCACCACTTCCTCTCTGAGTAGCTCTACAAGTCCAACCTGCTTCAAAGCCAAACCAGTCTGAGTCACAGGCATTTTAAGTTTGTCTTTGTAGCCTAAATGTCTCATTCTCTTGGTAGGATCATGACTGACAGCTTGTGAACAACATTTTTTAATATTTATTTCTACAATAACTGCTTTTGTACTCCCAGATTAATTTGTAGCATCTTCAATAATAAATTATTTGATCTGGCAACTTCTTTATGAAATCAAGCACAGCCCCACATATCCATGACATACCCTCTGGGTTTATAATCCTAGACGCTTAAACATAACTACTTTTTTTCATTCAAATATCAAATACATTTGCTTTTCTGGAGTTGGGGGTGATTATAATGGTTCATTCAAAATACTTTTTAGTAAAACAGTACTTCCCAATTTTGTAACATCTGAATAAAAAAGCTATTTAATCTCCCTGAAAACATTTTTTGGCATTAAAATTCCTTATATCCATTTACATAATGATAAAGAAAGCTCAGTGAAACTACCAATCTATTTAACATCTCATGTTTGATGAAGCACATTAAAACATGAATGTACGGTCAAAAGACAGGTTATTTCACTACCAGACCATGTTATACTACTTCTCTAACAAATTCTTATCACCTTCTTCCTGTCCTTTGCCTTTCCATACAGTCTATACAACTACATCATTACAAATTGAATAAACTAAGAAGGATGTATAAGATTTAACACATTAGTGAAATGTGAATTGTATATAAATCAATGCCAGTGTGCTAACAGCAAAGATCTTAACAGCTCTACTTATAGAGTAAAACAAACATATTAACAATTTACATGAGAATGGTTGAAACTCAAAAACCTGAAGACAAAAATTTGGTTTAGCAATCTTTTTATTAAAGTCTAAAATTAACCTTTGGATCTCCCTATCAAAATCCCAGCTGGCTTTTGTTTTTTCCAGAAGTTGACAAGTTGATTCTAAAATTCGTATGGAAATGCAAGAGACTCATGATAGTCAAAACAATCTGAAAAAGAAGAACAAAGTTGGAGGACTCACACTTCCCAGTGTCAAAACCTACTTTAAAGTTATAGTAATCAAGATGGTGTTGCACTGGCATACGGATAGACACACAGGCCAATGGAATAGAATTGAGAGTCCAGAAATAAACCCTTACATTTATGGTCAATTGATTTTTGACAAGGGTGCCAAGACAAATCAATGGGGAAAAATAGTCTTTTTAACCAATGGTGCTGAGACAACATGCAAAAGATTGAAGTTGGACTTCTTCCTCACACTATATGGAAAAATTAACTTAATGTGGATCATAGACCTCAATGTAAGGGCTAAAATTATCAAGCACTTAAAATAAATAGGAGTATATCTTCCTGACCTTGGGTTAGCCAATGATTTCTCAGATATGACACCAAAAGCACAAGTGACAAAAGAAAAAATAGATAATCATGTATCTAACTGGTATCCTTAATGTATAAAGAATTCCTACAATTCAATAATAGAAAGACTAATAACTCAGTTTAAAAATGGGCAAAAAAATTGAATAGATATTTCTCTGAAAAAGATACACAAATGACCAATAAGCACATGAAAAGTTATTCAACATCATTAGTCATCAGGGAAATTCAAATCAACAGGATAATAAGATAGTATTTCACACCCAGTAGGATGGCTGTAATCAAAAAGACAGACAGTAACAAGTGTTGGTGAGGATGTGGAGAAGCTGAAACCTTCCTCATACACTGCTGGTGGGAATATAAAAGGGCACAGCTGCTTTGGGAAACAGTTTGACAATTCTTCAAAATGTTGAATATAGTGTTACAAATGACCTAGAAATTCTACACCTAAGTGTACACTCAAAAGAAATGAAAATACATGTCCATACAAAAATATGTATGTTCACACCAGCACTATTCTTAATAGCCAAAAAGTAGAAACAACCTAAATGTCCATCAACTGACAGTTGGTTAAATAAGAAGTGTTATACCCATACAATGAAATATTATTCAGCAATAAAAAGAAATGAAGTATTGATGAGTGAAACTTGAAAACATTATGCTAAGTGCTAGTTGAAAGAATCCAGTCACAAATACCACATACTAATATGATTCTATTTCTAGAAAATGTCTACAATAGGCAAATCTACAGGGACAGAGCGTAGATTAGTGATTTCTTAGGGCTAAAGGATGTAATGGGGTGAGGAATGAGGAGTGATTTTTTTTTTTTTTTTTTTTTCATTTCTTCTTTTATTTTTTTAAGGAGTGATTTTTAATGGGTACCAAGTTTCTTTTAGCAGAATGAAAACATTCCCAAGTTAGACTGTGACTGTGATTCTACACCTATTTTAAATAGGTGAAAATAACAAAAAAAAAATTATACACTTTAAATAGGTGAACTGTATGGTATGCAAATTATATCTCAATATAGCTGTTAAAAAATAAAAGTAATTTTCTTCCCACTTCTTGTCACAATTCATTATGAAATCTGAACCAGGGAGTTCATTAAAAAGGAAGTTTCACGAACTTCCTTTTTTCCCTCAATAGGTTTTATTTGTAGCTGAACATTCTGTAACTGAAGTGCCTGCTAAATTAATTCTGTTCCTCTTCATGGGGCAAATTTCATCAAATTTTCCTTCAATTGTTCTTTCCCCGATATAGATCAGTACTCTTGTATTTAGAAGATGCAGTTCCAAATGATTCCTCACTTATACCCTGGGTAGTATGTAATGTTGCCACAAGAAGCTACTTTTCTTTTGATTCAAAAGACTTGGCCAGTCTGCAATCTATTTTCTGCTTCAAGAAAGACTACTCAGAAAACATTACTTCTGTCAGGAGCACTTGTGAAAGACTTTGAAATGGGCCAAAAAAATATTTCTGAGTGTCCTGTCTGGTACATTCTATCAGGTTATCTGATTGTATAGGGGTTTGTGCCTTTTTTTTTTTTTTTTTTTTGAGACCAAGTCTCACTCTCTTCCAGACTGGAGTACAGTGGTGTGATCTCTGCCCACTACAACCTCTGCCTCCTGGGGTTCAAGCGATTCTCCTACCTCAGCCTCCCGAGAAGCTGGGATTATAGGCAGGTGCAACCATGCCCAGCTAATTTTTGTATTTTTAGTAGAGACAGGGTTTCACCATGTTGGCCAGGCTGGTCTTGAACTCCTGACCTCAGGTGATCTGCCTGCCTTAGCCTACCAAAGTGCTGGGATTACAGGCGTGAGCCACCACACCCAGCCTGGTTTGTGCCTTTGATGCCTTCAACCTATTTTACAACTCTGTACATTGTAGAAAAAAACAGATAATAATGTAAATGATTCATGTACATAGAAATGCAAATGAATTGCGTCAGTGGAATAGAATGGACATCAAGCAGTTTTGCATCTATTTCTGAATTTATGTAAGCATTCTTGATGTGTTCTTTGAATTCTCCTTTGAACTGACTGTAAAGTCTTACTGGTTCCCTTAGTAATTAATTTGATAAATAAGATATTTTATAAGTGTCTACTTTATTTTTGTCCTGGTTTTAACATTTCTTTGAAGAGTATGTCTTAGTTCAGGCTATTATAACAAAAATACAATAGACGAGGTGACTTAAATGACAAACAATTTCTCACAGTTCTGGAGACTGGGAAGTTCAAGATCAAGGCACAAGCAGATTGAGTGTCTGGTGAGGACTCTCTTCCTTATTTGCAGAAAGCCTGTCTTCTCATTGTATCCTCACATGGTAAGAGGGGAGAGACATAGCAAGCTCTTGTGTCTTCCCTTATAAGGGCACTAATTCCATTCATGAAGTCTCTACCCTCATTATCTCATCTAAATTAAATCACTTCCCAAAGGTTCCACCTTCTAATACCATTACATTGGGAGTTAGGATTTCAACAAATGAATCTGGGGGTGAGGGACACAGTCAGTCCATAACAGTATCTTTTAACATTTCTTCTCTTACTTTACACACTAAAGTAGAAAATTTGGTTTCCCCCAAATTAGTCCCAAAGAAAGTGACAGATAATAAATAAATTAACTAGCAATCCCTAGTTCAATACCAATGTCGTTTTATTGTGTTGTGGCTGGGAGTGTAACATTAGCACAATACCTAATATATTGTTGGTGCTTGATAAATTTTTGCTTGTTAAGTAGTCCTTTTTCTGTTTTATATCTGGGAGTCTTATCTCTGGTCAATGGAGCCCTCTCATGTACATTTAGCTCACATCAGCCTAAATCAACTCTTTCTCAATGATACTGGCACCACCTTTTGCCAAGCAAGGTCTTCACACACTGCAGATCTGGCCTCTATTTGTGTGATTTGAGGAATCGCAGCCTACTCCCCCACCCCCAACTTGTTCCAAATTAGCCTCCTAGCCACCCACCGGCCTGCTGCCATCCCTGACATTCCCACCAAGATAACCATTCCTTTAGGTTAATACATAGTTTCCAGAGTAGAAAGGAACCAAAACCAGGGACAACAGATGTCAAAACAAACAACCCTATAATTGAAGAACATACTTGTCATCCCACCTCCTAACTCCCCAACCTCTACTAGCAGGGATGGCAGAAGGTAGTATTTCCAATCTAAGAACTTCACTGTGCCTTTGCAAGTTAATTTCCAGTCTTCACAGTCAGTCTTCATGAAGCTAAATGAGTTGCTATTAAAAGGATCAGTGATTCACCCTTCTCTCATTCTTGGCAGGGCTAAAGGGAGAAAAGAGGGCAGAGGAGGTGGATGTATAATATTGTGAGGTGCTAACTTTATTATGAGAGGACCAGCCTTATAATTATGGGGCAGTTAAGGAAAGGTCTGTCTCATCATCAAGTTTAGACTATAGTTTGAGAACTAAAGCTCATCTTTAAACAATGTGTGTTTATTCATTCATTCAATAAGTATTTATCAAGCACCTACTATGGGTCTACCACCATGTTGGGCTGTATAGCAGGTGCTGAAATCTGCCATGCCCATATCCCTGGATCTTCCCATAGGCCACCTACAGAGAATTCTTTTACAGACTAATGGACTCCCTCTGAAGGTGTTCGTTAACCTCTAAAGAGTGTGCTCACCCTGTCTGGGACAGGCCAGAAGTACCAGGATGGAAGTGGATGAGGACTCCAACTTCCTACCCCTCAAGGTAGTCCACAGTCTTTTAGAAGGTTCCAGGAGGGATTAAGTCCCTGCTGCCTACAGTGGTAACCTGCTCATTCATGCACTTTTGACTGATTTTCCACCTTCCCTCCTGCTTTTCCTACAATCATATCCCAAATAAACCAAATCCTTGTCTCAGAGTCTGTTTTGAGGGAAACCCAAACTAGGACAAGAAACGTCTGTGTACGTGTGGTAAGCTGACGTGCACTATAATATCTTTAGACATAGAGTGCCTAAGACTACCCTTCTGGAGCCCTGAAAACTGAGTAACACAGAATGGGGGCATGTCTTGCTGTGGGTGAGAACTGTACCACCTAGACCTACACGGTTTACTGTCTGCATTAACATAGCTTTCCTATTCAGCCCACTTTACTCACTTTACTAACATCACTTTACAATTCTGCTGTCTTTATCAACATTGACTTTACTATTCCAAAAAAAATTTTGTCTAAGAGGATAAAAGTTGCAAATAAGGTTTTTCCAGAAACCTTCCCCAGGAAAACTGTTTAAGTGAAAATCAAACTGTCCAATTCAATAGACAGCATCAACAGCTATTTACTCCCTAAGACTCTTTAATAAAAACATTCACCTCAAAATCTCCCCTTGCTGTGTCCACCAATTTTAAACTACTATATCATGATTCTTATCCAATGATGATCAATCCTCTGCATGAAAGGCCCACTTTAAACTAGTATCTGAAGCCTCATAAACATCACAACTTAGCCCTTTCCCCTAAGGAAGCTACTAAGACTGCATTGAGGTAATGCTCACCCTTACTGGGGTAAGAGTAAACTTTGTCTTATTGACAGGTTGTTTGGGTAGTATTCTCAGGAATCCAGCATTCAAAGGGAGTGGAAAACAGGGTTGGGGGTGGATATCCTTAGATAAGACCATCTCTGTGAGTTCTTGGTAGAGTTTCATACAAGATGCGTAGCATGCCAGGTGCAGTGGCACCCACCTGTAGTCCCAGCTACTTGGGATGCTGAGGCAGAAGGATCACTTGACCCCAGGGTTTCAAGTCCAGCCTCAGCAACATAACAAGACTATCTCAAAAAAAAAAAAAAAAAAAGGGTAGCAGATTTTCATGACAGATATTAGAACATGGTAGTCTCCTGGAGGGGAAAAGACTCAAGGTCAGAAGAGCAAGGTTAAGGATGCACAAAGGGATCCCCTGTGAAGGGTTTCAATCCCTGAGTACATTTTTCAAAGACCATGGAAATAAGACACAATCAATACACAGTTTGAAAGTCCTTCCCCTATAGGGTGTAATTCCCTTTAGCATTCTTTGACCCTTCCATAAAGCCTGAATTACTTACAAAACTTTGTGAGTGGCAAAGTGAGTGGCAAAACTTTGTAAAGGCAAGTGGAGGACAAGGTCATGAGAGGAAAGGTAAGTCTTGACTATATCCCTGCTCCTCCCATCTGAAAACACTCTGGTTAGGGGCAGCAGAGTACATCAAGGAGGACTGCAGTTTAATGCAGGTCAATGGCCCAGGCCATGCCCAACTGAGGTCCATGAGAAAACAGGAAATCAATAACACAGCATTTGTAGTATAATAAGGAGAACCTCAGGGAGCCTCCTGTCTTGCTCAAAGGTACCTATCCAAGAGAAATATCACATGAGCCACACATGTGAGCCACATATGTAACTTAAAATTTCTTGAAGCATATATTAAAATGTAAAAAGAAATAGGTGAAATTAATGTTCATATTTTATAAAAATAATGTATTCAAAATATTATCATTTCAACATGTAATCAATATAAAAAGTATTAATGAGATATTTTCCTTTTTACTAAGTCTTTGAAATTCAATGTGTATTTTGCACTTACAGCACATTTCAGTTTAGCCACATTTTAAATGCTGCATTGCCACATGTAGCTCATGGCTGCAGTATTGAACAGCATAGGACTATGGAAAGGTGACCCTGGGAAAAAAACAGACCCTTGGATAACAACCCCTCATTCACTATGTTTCATTTAGCAGCTGAACCAGTGCTCTCTATAGAAACCAGAGACCAAAACCAGCAGGAGTGAGCCACGGGGGAGGAATAAGGAATGAACCGGAAGCCAGCCCTCCTCTTAGAGATAATTGTGTGTGTATCCAGCTCTACTGTCTGGGCTACACATCTGCTGTGTCAAAACCCAATTTGGATTCTCACTTTCTACTCTGTCAGGAACAAGTTGTACTTCCTGATCCCTTTATTTTCCTCTATTATTCCCTCTGTAAATTTCTCTTTCAAAACAAGAAAAAAAGATTCTGGCTCATTCTGCTTGTTGTGCTGTGAGCAATAAAGTCTTTGTTTCTGATCCGAGGGTCTTATATCTTCTGCCAGTATCCATGAAACTGTGGCAAGCTAACTTGTTAGCTTTCAAGTAGGGTCAAATCTCAGACCTTTCACAATTCTTGACATTATCATTCCATCCTTCAATGCCTAACCGAGGTCTAACTCCAAGGAGGAATTAAAGGCACCTTTACTCAGAGCTATTAACACTTCTTGTTTCTACTCAGCCTTTAGCATTTACAATATAGAATTTTTAAATAATTTTTAAATAATTTTGTGTGTCTACCTTTTAATATCTCCAATTCTCCCATTGCTCTATGCATAATATTCATTAAAATGCTTGCTGAGTGACTCTTTGATTTTGTCCCACACATGTGAAACACTGGAGAAATTTCACACCATGTGACCACCGAGTCCTACCTTTCCCACTTCCTACATTCAGATGTGCTGATGGTGTGTGCCCCTCTCTTCTCTCATGCACCATCAACCTTCCTCCTTCATCCCCACTCTTCTTAATTTTCCTTTCTTCTACAGTAACTTACCATGCTTTCACCTTAAAACACTAAACCAGATCAACTCAGTGAAAAAAAAACCCTTGAACCTGGAGTTATGGGATGCAGAAGCTAAAGATCACTTTTTAGTGAAATCGATGAATGCCCTAAGCACACTTGCCTTTAGGTTGCCTCAGGTAAAAAATCCTTCCTTTTCTTTACAAATGCAAATCCCATTAGAAAGAGGCTGCACTTAACATGCTAAAGTTAACAGATTTTTGGCAGGGTGTGGTGGCTCAGACCCGTAATCCCAGAACTTTGGAAGGCCGAGGCAGCCAGATCACCCGAGGTCAGGAGTTCAAGACCTGCCTGGTCAACATGGCAAAACTCCATCTTTACTAAAAAATACAAAAATTAGCTGGGTGTGGTGGCATGCGCCTGTAACCCCAGATACTTGGGAGCCTGAGGCAGGAGAATTGCTTGAACCTGGGTGGCGGAGGTTGCAGTGAGCCAAGATTGTGCCGTTGCACTCCAGCACTCCGGCGACAGAGCAAGACTCCATCTCAAAATAAATAAATAAATTAAATTAAATAAAAATAAATAAAACAGATTTCCAGTCCTTTTTTTCCATAGAAAAAATAAATAATTATGGCATGAGTCCAATGACAGATGAAGGATATTTGCCATTCTACTGCAAGTTAATTACACCAGAAAATTCCAATTATTTTAACCTACCCACTATATAATATTTGAAAAGATAATCTTTTAGTCTCTAAATATGAGTTATTTTTTCTTTTTCTTCCCTTCCTACCTTTTTCTTTCCTTCCTTTTCCCTTCCTTTCTTCCTCTTTTATTTCTTGTTTTCAAGTCCATAGCACTTAACATGCATTTTTTTCATAGCTTTTCTTGGTGGGGTACATGGTAAGCAGCTCAGAGTAGTCTATAATATCAGAACTTTCTAAATTATATTAGAGATACAGAATTGCTCTCAAACTACAAGATGTGTCTATAACCTGATTGAGGGTTAATCTATGAGAATTGGAGTTTGTCAGCTATAGACAGAGTAGAAGGATAAAGTAGGTTGAACCAAAACTTCTCCCCAACATTCCCTTCCTTCATGATCAGAGTTAGAGGCAGGAAGAACACTGAGCTTTGGAGAAGAGCAACTTCACTGTGGCACCATTCATAGTCCATTATCATGGGAAGTTGTGTACTGAAACTCAAGATGTATAAGCAATGAATGCAGCTTAGTTTAATAAGGAGGAGCGAGGTCATATTGATATTATTGTGCAATTTTTAAGTAGTCATTCGAAGGCCATTCATCCCTTAGATGGTGTATTAGTCCGTTCTCACATTGCTATAAAGAAATACCTGAGACTGGGTAATTTATAAAGAAAAGTTTAATTGGCTCACAGTTCCACAGGCTGTACGGGAAGCATGGTGGCATCTGTTTCTGGGGAGGCCTCAGGAAACTTATAATCATGGCAGAAGGCGAAGTGGGAGCCAGCACATCACATGGCAGGAGCAGGACCGAGAGAGAGTGGGTAGACGTCACACACTTTTTTTTTTTTTTTTTTTTTTTTTTTGAGACGGAGTCTTGCTCTTTCATCCAGGCTGGACTGCAGTGGTGCTATCTCGGCTCACTGCAAGCTCCACCTCCCAGGTTCACGCCATTCTCCTGCCTCAGCCTCCTGAGCAGCTGGGACTACAGGCGCCCGCCACCAAACCTGGCTAATTTTTTGTATTTTTAGTAGAGACGGGGTTTCACCGTGTTAGCCAGGATAGTCTCGATCTCCTGACCTCGTGATCCGCCCGCCTGAGCCTCCCAAAGTGCTGGGATTACAGGCGTCAGCCACCGTGCCCCATCACACACTTTTAAACAACCAGATCTCATGAGAACTCATTCACTACACAGTACCAAGGCAGGGATAGTGCTAAACCATTCATGAGAACTCCACCCCCATGATCCAATCACCTCCCATCAGGCCCCTCCTCCAACACTGGGGATTACAATTTGACAAGAGATTTGGGCAGGAACACATATCCAAATCATAACAGATGGTGACTGGTGCTCAATTTTTAGGAACCTAAAAGGAATTCTTCTGCACTCTACTATCTTTTCTCCATCCCATTCGTAAGACCGGAGCTTCCCATACTGTGATAACCAGCTAAAGTGAAGGGAAAAGCCCTCTACATCCAGGAGACTACTGGGGTGTCTGAATTCAAAAGTCTCAAGAAGAGATGGGAATTTTACTATTCTGTAGGGAGGGTTAGCAATCTCTAGGGAGGTGCTGGGAGGGGCATTCAACAGGGAAGATCTTAAGAGAGGACTGAAAGAGAAGTGGAAGAGCAAGAGAACAAGGGGAATTCACATGAGACATACTCTAATGGCTCACAGAGTGATGCTTTTTCCTCTATGTATAATACAAAGGACCAAAGAAGCTAAACCAGAGTTGCAATACTTGCTTTCCTTCTCACACCATTCCCCTAACTATTTAAATTGTGATCATTTCCTGAACCACTGGATAAAGAACTGCTCCATCAAGGTGCTATGAGTATTTGGCTTACAGAAGACAGAAAGGGCAGGATTCACAATGGACAGATGATAACCCCCACTCCAAGGTCATCTGAGGGTCACTGGCTCACCATCACAGTGAAGAGTCTCAACCAGCCAACCTGGGTGGGCATGAAACTGTCTCCCCCAACCTTTCCTTTCCCAAGAGGGTAGCTAGGAACCTGCCCTGTGGGAAAGAGAGTAGTGACAGTCAAAATCACCATATCCAACTAAACACCAGCCAGGTGAGGGTATGTCTAGATGCTCATAATGCACACATTACTGATGGCAAAAATGTCTCTATGGTGGAGTAGTAGACATCAGACTTACTCAGCCTGATCTCATTTGTGGTGGATATTTGTTGTTTTTTTACAACATGGGTTCCAAACACTCTTCTTTTGTGGGGAGTCCCCAGATGTCAGGTCCTAGCCTCCCATCATGAAGTCAAGGAAAGTGCTGCTCTATTTAGTAGCACACTGTTTAATTAAACTGACACTTTTTCCACAGCAAAGCTGCCTAAGTAGGAAAAGCACTAAATTGATTTACATTCGCGCATGAGTTCCTTGCCTCATCACAAAATAAAAACGATCATTCCATGGCCTGGCACCAGTCTGCAGATGACACTTTGAGAAGCACAGGTCTGGGGGCCATATATTTCCTCTTCTAGCATCCCGATAGCTGTGTAGATGCATATGACCTGAACTCAGCAACCAGATGTTCCTAGCCAGGTCTTTGGATCTTGAAGGAGAGAAACGAAGATGCAAGGACAGCTGAGAAGCTATACATGGTGGTGTAAGCATTTCCAAAAAAATCAGCAGTAGCATCAGCATTGAGAGTCCAAAGGTAGTAGCAGCATCAACTGCTCAGATTTCCGACAGCAGTGGAACACTGAACTGATGACGATGTGTCTGCCATTCATAGCCTCTCTTGGTTCCCATTGTCTTCTGAGCCTGGCTTTCTAGCCTACTCATCACTTCCGTGTACTGACCAAGAAGTACCAATGAATTTCTTTTCTGCTTAGGTGAGTCAATAGAGAATTTTGTTGCCTGCACTCAAGAAACTTGACCGACAAACCCTTTAACATTCAAATCAGGTGACTGATGATGCCTGTTCAGATTCCAAGCTCACCAAGCAATTTTATGATGGTAATTTGGCTTCTCGTGTGTTAGCTAGAAATTCTGGATTTCCTGGTAACTATGTTTGTCATTAAAATTAACTAATTGGCATTAGGTCTTAAACTTCACATGATGAGTAGGAATAATGTAACTGCACTCCAGAGAGAAAGACCTACTCTCTATATGTTGACACAATTGGATTTTTATATGCTACAATGCTGCCACCCAGAAAGTGGGTTGTGGCAAATTTACCACAATAAGGGTATCCTATGGAGAACCTTCCTGGCTAGCCACCTGTCCCCGCCCAGGTGAGCCCTTCTGCATAGTTAGAACTCCTACACTGCCTTTTGACACCTGAGGTCAGTCAGCCGTACGGCTTTCTTACAGAGTTGTTGGGGGTTGAATCAAATTTATTTACAGGCTTCTAAGTCTGAAACAGGCAATGGACCGAGCAGGTTTGACTGAAGCTCTTAGAAGTCCATAGCTTGCCAGCAAGGCAAGCTATGAATCTTAAAATAAATTTGTGCACATGCATCACATTTGCATAGTTCCCCATTTGTCACCCATAAACATCCCATATCAAAGCCATATGGGAAGAAATCATTATCAAAAAGCAATCTGTGTCTCCTTTTTGACTACACCTCATTAACTTCCGACTTGATTCTCTCTAAATTGTGTCATTGAACATTTGTTTTTTGGTTTCACTTCTTTAAACACGAGTAATGATAAAAACTATACACCTTATATATATGGAGTTGTTTATGGTTTTCAGAGAATTTTCTCACCCAATGTTTCATTCCATCCTTCACAATGATCCCTAGAAGAACTTTTATCCTTTTTTTTTTTTTTTTTACAAATGATAAAATAGCAAGCCTCATGTTGCACAGCTACTATGTGGCCGAATGTGGACTTAAACATGGATCTTTCAAAACCCAACAGTCCAATGCAGTGGAAGTTCCTGCCATTATCTGGCAAATTCATGACAATTCTACATTGCATAAGCATTACTTTAAAATACTTGGATAAAGGTGTCTCCAAAATATTCCAATATTACCCCTCCACTGTCAACTAAGGCACTGGACAAATAAATTTGTATTGGCATCTTACTTTTAAAAACAAACAAATAAACAATCTTCTGCTAGACAAATCTTTTTTTAAATCATTTTGGCTTTTCTCTTTTATTTTGATATAATAGTCCATATGAAATTTCCTATGATGGAATGAATTCTTGTTTATGGTATATACATTTAATCTGTTAATGTTTCACTCAGAAATTTTAAAAATTTATTTTTAATTTTTGTGAGTAGATAGTAGGTATATATATTTATGGAGGGTACATGAAATGTTTTGATACAGGCATGCAATGCATAATAATCACATCATAAAGAATGAGGTTTCCATTCCCTCAAGCATTTATCCCTTGAGTTATAAACAATCCAATCACACTCTTTAAGTCAGGGGTCCCCATTGCCCGTGCCTTGGACTGGTACTGGTCTGTGACCTGTTAGGAACCGGGACATACAACAGGAGGTAAGTGGTGGGTGAGCAAGCACTACCACCTGAGCTCCGCTTCCTGTCACATCAGTGGTGGCTTTAGATTCTCATAGGAGCATGAACCCTATTGCGAACTACACACGTGAGGGATCTAGATTGTGCACTCCTTATAAGAATCTAACTGGGCCAGGCGCAGTGGCTAACACCTGTAATCCTAGCATTTTGGGAGGCCAAGGCAGGCGGATCACCTGAGGTCAGGAATTCAAGACCAGCCTGGCCAACATGGTGAAACCCCATCTCTACTAAAAGTACAAAAATTAGCTGGGTATAGTGGGGCATGCCTGTAATCCCAGCTACCTGGGAGGCCGAGGCAAGAGAATTGCTAGAACCTGGGAGGCAGAGGCTGCAGTGAGCCAAGATCACGCCACTGCACTCCAGCCTGGGTAACAGAATGAGACTCCATCTCAAAAAAAAAAAAAAGAATCTAACTAATGCCTGATGATCTGAGATGGAACAGTTTCGTCCTGAAACCATCCCCCACCCCTCAACATGGAAAAGTTGTCTTCCACAAAACCGGTCCCCAGTGTCAAAAAGGTTGGGGACCACTGCTTTAAGTTATTTGAAAATGTACAATTAAGTTATTATTGACTATAGTCACCCTGTTGTGCTGTCAAATAGTAGGTCTTACTCATTCTTTCTATTTTTTATACCCATTAACCATCCTCACATCCCCACCAACCCCCCGTTGCCATTCCCAGCCTCTGGTAACTATCCTTCTACTCTCTATGTTCATGAGTTCAATTGTTTTGGTTTTTAGATCCCCTAAATAAGTGAGAACATGCAATATTTGTCTTTCTGTGCCTCTGCCAGACAAATCTTGAACCTCCAAGTCAATAAACTTTGGATTCCCAATAATGCCATTAGGAGGTCAACTTTTAAGTTTGATATTTTATACTCTCCTAATTCTACAAAATCATGTCTTCATTTTCAGTGAAGTATCAGTGTGTAGTATCTATGTACAGTACTTTACAGCTTGCACAGTGCTTTTATGCACATTTTGTTAAATTTTTACAGCTACCTCCATGTGATTGCTGGTCTCTCCTGCAAGTATTTTTACCTCAATTTTGCAGATAAGGAAAGCAGGGCTCATGATGATAAGATACCTTTCTCAAAATGACTCATGTCAGAACTGCTAGGGCCAAGACTGGTTCAAACTTCAGTAATCCACCCTTTTCACCTTGACAGCATAAAAAGCAATGGACCCCATGGGTGCATTCTTTTTTCCCTAAGCAAACAAAAGGCGTAATATTGCTGCCTTGGTGCATGGCATCCTATTTTTCTCTGAGTTTCCTTTTCTTCACAGTTGCCTCCTCCAAAGGATTAGTACAAATCTGCCCTTGATAGATCTTTTTCTTCCTGCTCATTTTATGAGATAGCTATGAGGATTAAATTTTTAAATATATGTAAGAGTACTTTGTAATTATATACAGCATGAGTATATCTAGGAAAGTGTCATTATGAAAATTACAGGTTATTCAGAAGCCAACAATAGCAGATCTCCTTCCTCCTCCCTTCTCCCCTCTCCTTTCTCCCTTCTCTCTCTCCTTCCCTCCATCCTAAATAATTCAGAGCAAAAAACGGTAACCCGTAGAATCAACAGCCAACATAGATACCACAGGGCACAAAAGGCCAGGAATACAAAACATCACAGTCTCCTGAGACACATAAATGACTCTGAGATTGGCCTAAGCTCAGGGCAGAGCCATGACTATAACTTCATAAAGCTGAGTCCCTACTTCCTACCCTAATTATTTGTGGGATAAGTTAAGTGATGAAAGACAGCAAAGTAAATGCAATATGCTTAGACATCAGTGAAGTATGTCTTGTATTGTTCCACTAAATATCAGAAGTAAACATGTAATCATTTTAAATTAGATAAAATTATTAGAAAAATAATAAAATGCATAGTTTTCTTCTTAGAGGACAAACTTAGCCTTTATCTACACATCTCAGTTTTGGTTGGGGGGGGGGTTCCCAGAAAGATAAGGTCTCCAAGAGTTCTTGGCTTTGTCAAGAGAAAAATAAGTATGGCAATAGAAACAGAGCTAGCCCTTCTCAAACACAGGTTATGACACATGGTTTTTTCTATATGTTAACACATTCTTCAATCCACACAAAAACCCTAAAAATATATTATTATTCTTACCTTGAGATTAGAAAAATTGAGGCTCAAAAAAGGAAATAGCTTCCCACAGGTCTTTGATGCCAAAGCCAAGGCAAACGGTGATGAACTGAGTGAAGTGGAAAGACAAGGAAGAAGGGGAACACCAAATGGAACCAGGAGCAGGGGAGGCATGAGAAGTTTTCGACTGTCGATCAGCAAGTAAATCCATTACATGACCAAGACAATGTCAAACTGTGGAACCAACAAGCTAGAAGACATTGCGTGTCATAGGAGTAGCAGCCACTGTCTGCACCCCACCCATATTTCCCACACTTAGCATTTCCACACACACCAACCTGGTTTCCAACTGCCAGCACCTGCAATTGTCTGCCCTTGGACTTTCTCTGGCTGCTAGAGCAGCTCTTTCTGCTGGAAGTGCTGAAGGATTAAGATCCCCCTGGGAAGAGCCCTCAACCAATGACTGAAAAGAGTGGGTGGATACATACCCCAGCTTCCTTGCCCCTCAAGTGGGATGACTCTGAGATGTGTGTTCTACAATGTTTCCCAGGGTTTCTCCCAGTGAAATTGCACCCCAGTTGCCTCCAATGGTAACTGGCTTAATAACTCTCCCTTTATTGGCTACCTTCTTACTTCTGTCTCACTTCCCCACTCCCCTACCAGTGTTTCTTAAACTAACTTACCAGTGAACTACAGAATTTGCATAGAATCTTGTCTCAATATCTTCTTCCGGGGGGGAACCCACACCAAGAAAACAGCATATCCTATGAATTTAGAGCAGTGGCTAACTTGTATTGGAGTCATCTAACACTAATAAATTCATGCAGTAGAATTCATTCAAGAACTAGTCTGTAAAACAGAAGTTACTACATAACCCGTTTCCTGGGCTGCACTAGCTGTTGGGTATTCTGCAGAACGTGAGCCACATCTCACTCCCTCCTGTTCCTACATTTGAGGCTCCTCTAAGTCATTTTCAGGAATACTGTAATGTGTCTCACATAACCTACAAACAAGTCAGTCAGGTCTCCGCCAATTGAGCTGGTTCTGCCCCCAGCATCCACTGCTTCCAGTAAGGGCCACCCTCCTTCCTCCGGGGTTCTTACCACACTGATATTACAATGAGTACCACAGAAAGGGAAAGAAATGTCCTCTTCCCCACTTTAGTCACACTTCCTCACATGGGCACCTAGATGATACTGTTTCTGCCCCTGTGTCACAAACCCTTTGTGGAAAAGCCTCTCTCACGTCTTCTGCCTATGGCCCCACCAACCACAGACCTCCACCATGAGTCTATAGGGCCATTTTGGAGAGCATGTCCAAGAAAGACACCATGCTGTCCTCTCCAATATTTTCCAGTAATCATCCTCGAGCTCTCTTTTCCTTATTCCTCCTCAAACTCTCCTGCTTATAGACCTTTGGTGCCCATTAATCATCCTTTCCCAGATATTTGTGAATTGCAGGGCTGGTCACAGCTTAGGCCCAGACAGGCATCCTCAGTTCACCTATTATCCAACAAAGACACACACACATCTTTCACACTCCCTATCTTTACTCAGCTGACCTCAAAAAACAGAGCCCAAGTGATTTGGGACACTGAAGTCAATTGGATACAGTGATGAATTGGTCTGATAATTACCATCATAAAACCAGCACTATAATGTGTGGTCATAGACTTGGTGACTTTCATTCTGTTCTGTCTGAAAACCTATAACCTTTTCTGAAGAACATAAGGTACCTCCACTTTGCCCTGGAAATTTTGCAAAGGCTTTTGATCCAAAGTTGTAAAGTTCTGAGCCGGTTAGACTTGGACAGATAATGGGAGAAATCAGAGGTCCAGGAATTTTGAAGTGTTTCAAGCAGAGTATAATTGGAATGTTAAGAAAAGATCAAGATGTAACAAATTGAACATAAAATGACATAAAACCAGAAAGATACAGCTCAAATGCCACAACCTCTTTAAAATCCCATTTCTGTTCCCTACATACACACATGCACACACATGCATGCACACTCATGTGTGAGCACACAGAATCACTCACTCATTTGAATAGGAACATTCAAATGAATGGAACTTGGTTTAACCTAGGCAAGGTAGCAGGCCAATTCTAGAACCGGACTCTCTGGATCAAGTGGATCAAATTCCAGATCTGTCACTTACTACTTTGGTAACTTGGACAAAATACTCACCCTCTCTGTGTCTCAGTTTCCACATATGAAAATGGAGATAGTAATAATTATTGAAGGTTTTAATGAATTAACTATTTTTAAACTGCTTTTAAAAGAGTGACTGGCACAGAGTAAGTACTTTATATAGTGGTATATATTTTGCTATTTTCTGCCTCATTTTAGTGACCTATGCATTTTACCTTATCCTTTCTACTGAATTTTAGTTGCCAGAGAACAGGGATTCAATCTTCATACTGATATTTCTCCTGCAGGGTCTGGCATTTGCAAGATGCCTAACAATAAATGACTGCAGAATTGGATATGCTTTGGTGTTCACCAAAACTTCCTCCAGCTCCACGGGAAATATTTTTATCATGGCTTGAAGCCATAATGATGAAATTAATTCAGTAAAATAAAAATAGATGAAAAGGGAATTTGAAATAATATGCAAATGTACAACTAAGATGAGTGCTCTACTGTAGCATAACTAATGGTAGGGACCAGGTCTGATACCACAAAGATGACCCTAATAATGTCAACAATGCTTGAGGTGCTCCTGTTTCCTTATATTTCTGCCAAGATAAGCTTGGGATTTTCAAATTGAATACTCATTACAAAACTAAAAGGAAACAAAGAACCCAAAAATTCATTAAAGCATAAAATATATGTGCATTTCACATGTACTGAGTACAACAGATTCATCCACTTATCAGAAGTCCAATCTCATACAGAGAAATTAATGAAACAGGCGTAAGGGGGTGGCTCAGGACTGTAATCCCAGCACTTTGAGAGGCAGAGGCAGGCAGATTGCTTGAGCTCAGGAGTTTGAGATCAGCCTGAGCAACATGGCATGAAACCTTGTCTTGACAAGAAATACAAAAATTGGCTGGGTGTGGTGGTGCACACCCCTGGTCCCAATGGCTCAAGAGGCTGAGGTGGAAGGATCACCCAAGCCTGGGGAGGTAGAGGCTGCAGTGAGCTGAGATCCCACCACTGCACTCCATCCTGGGTGACAGAGTGAAAAAAGAAATGAAATGAATGAAATAACATTAGTTCAGCAGTCCCCAACCATTTTGGCACCAGGGACTGGTTTCATGGAAGACAATTTTTCCACGGACTGGGGGACCATTGTGGGGGTTGTGGGGGTTTGGGGATGAAACTATTCTACCCTAGATCATCAGGAATTAAATTATCATAAGGAGTGTGCAACCTAGATCCCTCGCATGCGCTGTTCACGATAGGGTTCACATTCCTATGAGAATCTAAGGCCGCCACTGATCTGACAGGAGGCAGAGCTCAGGCAGTAATGCTCGCTGGCCCGCTGCTCACCTCCTGCTGTGGGGCCCAGTTCCAGGGGGTTGGAGACCCCTGTATAAGCTGATTCCTCATGCTCCACCACCCTCCTCCCCACAATAATAATAACTACCATTTATTGTGTACCTAATCTGGGCCAGGCACTTTAAAGATATAATGGTACCTTCCAAGTTAAAATTATAGATTAAAAACACATCTACTTCTGTTTCTTCCCCAAACCACATTAAAATTATCAAGAAGAGATTTTTTTTAACTAGGGGGAAAGAGAAAGGGGAAAAAATATCAAAACTTTGGAAACTGGGAGAAATACTATGCAAACTACTGGAGGAGTTCTTTGAAAATACTACTACTAACAGTGACGTGTAGGCTGGACGTGGTAGCTCACGCCTGTAATCCTAACACTTTGGGAGGCCAAGGTGGGCAGATCACCTGAGGTCAGGAGTTCAAGACCAGCCTGGCCAACATGGTAAAACCCCATCTCTACTAAAAATACAAAATAAGCCAGGCGTGGTGGAATGAGTCTGTAATCCCAGCTACTCAGGAGGCTGAGGCAGGAGAATTGCTTGAATCTGGGAGGCAGAGGTTGCAGTTGGCCAAGATTGCGCCACTGCACTTCAGCCTGGGCTACAAAGTGAGACTCTGTCTCAAAACAACAACAACAAAAAACAGTGCATTGTAGTGAACAGGTGCGTGAAACAAAGTCTTCAATGCCTGAACAGAAAAATAATATTTAATGACATCAGAAATCGTTACTTTAATTCTGAGTGCAAGTAATTATCTGTCAGTATTAACACATAATTTACATATCATTAGATATTTGTGAATTGCATAGGCAAAGTTTATAACTTAGGAAACTATTTGTAAAATTTCCTTGGCCAAAGATCTAATCTACTAATCTACTATGTCCAGTAAGTCTACATGACCATAAAGACTAGATTGTCACACCCAAATATATCTACCAATAATGAAAATATAAATTTAAAAATACTTTATCTGATCCCCTTATGTTTAAAACCCACATATGCCAATGATCATTGACTAAAATCTGAGAAATACATTAATCATGAATTAACATAATTGGATGCCTGGATGTAAACATGGCAGGAAATATTCCCTCTCTTCAAAGGATAAATTTGTAAAAAGTAGTTTACATTCTACAAAATAAAGTGACTGGGCTGGAGCCAAGATGGCCGAATAGGAACAGCTCCAGTCTACAGCTCCCAGCGTGAGCGATGCAGAAGGCGGGTGATTCCTGCATTTCCATCTGAGGTACCGGGTTCATCTCACTAGGGAGTGCCAGACAGTGGGTGCAGGACAGTGGCTGCAGCGCGCCATGCACGAGCCAAAGCAGGGAGAGGCATTGCCTCACTCGGGAAGCACAAGGGGTCAGGGAGTTCCCTTTCCTAGTAAAAGAAAGGGGTGACAGACGGCATCTGGAAAATCGGGTCACTCCCACCCCAATACTGCGCTTTTCCGACAGGCTTAAAAAATGGTGCACCAGGAGATTATATCCCGCACCTGGCTTGGAGGGTCCTACGCCCACGGAGTCTCACTGATTGCTAGCACAACAGTCTGAGATCAAACTGCAAGGCAGCAGCAAGGCTGGGGGAGGGGCGCCCACCATTGCCCAGGCTTGCTTAGGTAAACAAAGCAGCCGCGGAAGCTCGAACTGGGTAGAGCCCACCACAGCTCAAGGAGGCCTGCCTGCTTGCCTCTGTAGGCTCCCCCTCTGGGGGCAGGTCACAGACAAACAAAAAGACAGCAGTAACCTCTGCAGACTTAAATGTCCCTGTCTGACAGCTCTGAAGAGAGCAGTGGTTCTCCCAGCATGCAGCTGGAGATCTGAGAATGGGCAGACTGCCTCCTCAAGTGGGTCCCTGACCCCTGACCCCCGAGCAGCCTAACTGGGAGGCACCCCCCAGTAGGGGCTGACTGATACCTCACACGGCCGGGTACTCCTCTGAGACAAAACTTCCAGAGGAATGATCAGACAGTAGCATTCGCGGTTCACGAAAATCCGCTGTTCTGCAGCCACCGCTGCTGGTAACCAGGCAAACAGGGTCTGGAGAGGACCTCTAGCAAACTCCAACAGACCTGCAGCTGAGGGTCCTGTCTGTTAGAAGGAAAACTAACAAACAGAAAGGACATCCACACCAAAAACCCATCTGTACATCACCATCATCAAAGACCAAAAGTAGATAAAACCACAAAGATGGGGAAAAAACAGAGCAGAAAAACTGGAAACTCTAAAAAGCAGAGTGCCTCTCCTCCTCCAAAGGAACGCAGCTCCTCACCAGCAACGGAGCAAAGCTGGACGGAGAATGACTTTGACGAGTTGAGAGAAGAAGGCTTCAGACTATCAAACTACTCTGAGCTACAGGAGGAAATTCAAACCAAAGGCAAAGAAGATGAAAACTTTGAAGAAAAATTTAGACGAATATATAACTAGAATAAACAATACAGAGAAGTGCTTAAAGGAGCTGATGGAGCTGAAAGCCAAGGCTCAAGAACTACGTGAAGAATGCAGAAGTCTCAGGAGCTGATGCGATCAAATGGAAGAAAGGGTATCAGTGATGGAAGATGAAATGAATGAAATGAAGCAAGAAGGGAAGTTTAGAGAAAAAAGAATAAAAAGAAATGAACAAAGCCTCCAAGAAATATGGGACTATGTGAAAAGACCAAATCTACGTCTGATTGGTGTACCTGAAAGTGACGGGGAGAGTGGAACCAAGTTGGAAAACACTCTGCAGGATATTATCCAGGAGAACTTCCCCAATCTAGCAAGGCAGGCCAACATTCAGATTCAGGAAATACAGAGAACGCCACAAGGATACTCCTCGAGAAGAGCAACTCCAAGACACATAATTGTCAGATTCACCAAAGTTGAAATGAAGGAAAAAATGTTAAGGGCAGCCAGAGAGAAAGGTCGGGTTACCCACAAAGGGAAGCCTATCAGACTAACAGCTGATCTCTTGGCAGAAACTCTACAAGCCAGAAGAGAGTGGGGGCCAATATTCAACATTCTTAAAGAAAAGAATTTTCAACCCAGAATTTCATATCCAGCCAAACTAAGCTTCATAAGTGAAGGAGAAATAAAATACTTTACAGACAAGCAAATGCTGAGAGATTTTGTCACCACCAGGCCTGCCCTAAAAGAGCTCCTGAAGGAAGCACTAAACATGGAAAGGAACAACCAGTACCAGCCACTGCAAAATCATGCCAAATTGTAAAGACCATCAAGACTAGGAAGAAACTGCATCAACTAACAAGCAAAATAACCAGCTAACATCATAATGATAGGATCAAATTCACACATAACAATATTAACTTTAAATGTAAATGGACTAAATGCTCCAATTAAAAGACACAGACTGGCAAATTGGATAAAGACTCAAGACCCATCAGTGTGCTGTATTCAAGAAACCCATCTCACGTGCAGAGACACACATAGGCTCAAAATAAAAGGATGGAGGAAGATCCACCAAGCAAATGGAAAACAAAAAAAAGGCAGGGGTTGCAATCCTAGTCTCTGATAAAACAGATTTTAAACCAACAAAGATTAAAAGAGACAAGGCCATTACATAATGGTAAAGGGATCAATTCAACAAGAAGAGCTAACTATCCTAAATATATATGCACCCAATACAGGAGCACCCAGATTCATAAAGCAAGTCCTGAGTGACCTACAAAGAGACTTAGACTCCCACACAATAATAATGGGAGACTTTAACACCCCACTGTCAACATCAGACAGATCAACAAGACAGTAAGTTAACAAGGATACCTGGGAATTGAACTCAGCTCTGCACCAAGTGGACCTAATAGACATCTACAGAACTCTCCACCCCAAATCAACAGAGTATACATTTTTTTTCAGCACCACACCACACCTATTCCAAAACTGACCACATAGTTGGAAGTAAAGCTCTCCTCAGCAAATGTAAAAGAACAGAAATTATAACAAACTGTCTCTCAGACCACAGTGCAATCAAACTAGAACTCAGGATTAAGAAACTCACTCAAAACTGCTCAACTACGTGGAAACTGAACAACCTGCTCCTGAATGACTACTGGGTACATAATGAAATGAAGGCAGAAATAAAGATGTTCTTTGAAACCAATGTGAACAAAGACACAACATACCAGAATCTCTGGGATGCATTCAAAGCAGTGTGTAGAGGGAAATTTATAGCACTAAATGCCCACAAGAGAAAGCAGGAAAGATCCAAAATTGACACCCTAACATCACAATTAAAAGAACTAGAAAAGCAAGAGCAAACACATTCAAAAGCTAGCAGAAGGCAAGAAATAACTACAATCAGAGCAGAACTGAAGGAAATAGAGACACAAAAAACCCTTCAAAAAATTAATGAATCCAGGAGCTGGTGTTTTGAAAGGATCAACAAAATTGATAGACTGCTAGCAAGACTAATAAAGAAGAAAAGAGAGAAGAATCAAATAGACGCAATAAAAAATGAAAAAGGGGATATCACCACTGATCCCACAGAAATACAAACTACCATCAGAGAATATTACAAACACCTCTACGCAAATAAACTAGAAAATCTAGAAGAAATGGATAAATTCCTCGACACATACACCCTCCCAAGACTAAACCAGGAAGAAGTTGAATCTCTGAATAGACCAGTAACAGGAGCTGAAATTGTGGCAATAATCAATAGCTTACCAACCAAAAAGAGTCCAGGACCAGATGGATTCACAGCCGAATTCTACCAGAGGTACAAGGAGGAACTGGTACCCTTCCTTCTGAAACTATTCCAATCAGTAGAAAAAGAGGGAATCCTCCCTAACTCATTTTATGAGGCCAGCATCATCCTGATACCAAAGCCGGGCAGAGACACAACCAAAAAAGAGAATTTTAGACCAATATCCTTGATGAACATCGATGCAAAAGTCCTCAATAAAATACTGGCAAACCGAATCCAGCAGCACATCAAAAAGCTTATCCACCATGATCAAGTGGGCTTCATCCCTGAGATGCAAGGCTGGTTCAATATACGCAAATCAATAAATGTAATCCAGCATATAAATAGAACCAAAGACAAAAACCACATGATTATCTCAATAGATGCAGAAAAGGCCTTTGACAAAATTCAACAACCCTTCATGCTAAAAACTCTCAATAAATTAGGTATTGATGGGACATATCTCAAAATAATAAGAGCTATCTATGACAAACCCACAGCCAATATCATACTGAATGGGCAAAAACTGGAAGCATTCCCTTTGAAAACTGGCACAAGACAGGGATGCCCTCTCTCACCACTCCTATTCAACATAGTGTTGGAAGTTCTGGCCAGGGCAATCAGGCAGGAGAAGGAAATCAAGGGTATTCAATTAGGAAAAGAGGAAGTCAAATTGTCCCTGTTTGCAGATGACATGATTGTATATCTAGAAAACCCCATCGTCTCAGCTCAAAATCTCCTTAAGCTGATAGGCAACTTCAGCAAAGTCTCAGCATACAAAATCAATGTGCAAAAGTCACAAGCATTCTTACACACCAATAACAGACAAGCAGAGAGCCAAATCATGAGTGAACTCCCATTCACAATTGCTTCAAAGAGAATAAAATACCTAGGAATCCAACTTACAAGGGATGTGAAGGACCTCTTCAAGGAGAACTACAAACCACTGCTCAAGGAAATAAAAGAGGATACAAACAAATGGAAGAACATTCCATGCTCATGGGTAGGAAGAATCAATATCGTGAAAATGGCCATACTGCCCAAGGTAATTTATAGATTCAATGCCATCCCCATCAAGCTACCAATGACTTTCTTCACAGAATTGGAAAAAACTACTTTAAAGTTCATATGGAACCAAAAAAGAGCCCGCATCACCAAGTCAATCCTAAGCCAAAAGAACAAAGCTGGAGGCATCACGCTACCTGACTTCAAACTATACTCCAAGGCTACAGTAACCAAAACAGCATGGTACTGGTACCAAAACAGAGGTATAGATCAATGGAACAGAACAGAGCCCTCAGAAATAATGCCGCATATCTACAACTATCTGATCTTTGACAAACCTGAGAAAAACAAGCAATGGGGAAAGGATTCCCTATTTAATAAATGGTGCTGGGAAAACTGGCTAGCCCTATGTGGAAAGCTGAAACTGGATCCCTTCCTTACACCTTATACAAAAATTAATTCAAGATGGATTAAAGACTTAAACGTTAGACCTAAAACCATAAAAACCCTAGGAGAAAACCTAGGCATTACCATTCAGGACATAGGCATGGGCAAGGACTTCATGTCTAAAACACCAAAAGCAATGGCAACAAAAGCCAAAATTGACAAATGGGATCTAATTAAACTAAAGAGCTTCTGCACAGCAAAAGAAACTACCATCAGAGTGAACAGGCAACCTACAGAATGGGAGAAAATTTTCACAACCTACTCATCTGACAAAGGGCTAATATCCAGAATCTACAATGAACTCAAACAAATTTACAAGAAAAAACAAACAACCCCATCAAAAAGTGGGCGAAGGACATGAACAGACATTTCTCAAAAGAAGACATTTATGCAGCCAAAAAACACATGAAAAAATGCTCACCATCACTGGCCATCAGAGAAATGCAAATCAAAACCACAATGAGATACCATCTCACACCAGTTAGAATGGCAATCATTAAAAAGTCAGGAAACAACAGGTGCTGGAGAGGATGTGGAGAAATAGGAACACTTTTACACTGTTGGTGGGACTGTAAACTAGTTCAACCATTGTGGAAGTCAGTGTGGCGATTCCTCAGGGATCGAGAACCAGAAATACCATTTGACCCAGCCATCCCATTACTGGGTATATACCCAAAGGACTATAAATCATGCTGCTATAAAGACACATGCACACGTATGTTTATTGCGGCACTATTCACAACAGCAAAGACTTGGAACCAACCCAAATGTCCAACAATGATAGACTGGATTAAGAAAATGTGGCACATATACACCATGGAATACTATGCAGCCATAAAAAATGATGAGTTCACTTCCTTTGTAGGGACATGGATGAAATTGGAAATCATCATTCTCAGTAAACTATTGCAAGAACAAAAAACCAAATACCGCATGTTCTCACTCATAGGTGGGAATTGAACAATGAGAACACATGGACACAGGAAGGGGAACATCACACTCTGGGGACTGTTGTGGGGTGGGAGGAGGGGGGAGGGATAGCTTTAGGAGATATACCTAATGCTAAATGACGAGTTAATGAGTGCAGCATGCCAGCGTGGCACATGTATACATACGTAACTAACCTGCACATTGTGCACATGTACCCTAAAACTTAAAGTATAATAATAATAAAATAAAATTTAAAAAAGAAAATAAGTTGACCTACTTGTAAATATATACGTACTTTCTTAGTTACTAACACCATTTGCCCTTATATATTATCTACATATAAGACTTTGACATAATATTTATGAAATATATATATGTGTTATATCAGTCAAGCATTTGTGGTTGAAAGTGATAGTAAAACCAACGCAAACCCACTTATACTAAAATGGGAATTTGTTGGCTTGATTAATTGAAAAGTACAGGCAAGGAATTCTCATTTCAGTCACAGTTGTATCAAATAATGTCATTGGGACTCACTACAGTCTGCCCCTTGACTTCCTAGCATTTATACACCTTTTTTATACATACAGGTTTTAAAATGTATCCTCCCATCATTATGCAACTGTTCCATGGACTGCCAAAATTGCACTTACCCCCTTCCCAAAAGAATATACTCCAATGCTAAGTCTCATTAACTTATTATACTCAAGATATCTTGGTGATGTCTCCCAGACAAGTCTAAATGCAGCTCCTTATTGTCTGAAGTCTATAAATAAGTTATTTAACCACAACCAACAGACCCAGTGTATGAAGTTGCATGGACAACAGGACCACTTCAGAAAAACAACTCCCATTTGAAAAAAGAGAAGGGAAGAAAAAACACAATGATCATAAGCAATAATATATACTCCTTAAGAATTTCAGCAACTCCCTGCCCTAGAAAACCAGCTGCCCCTGGTTTTGCTCTCTGGGAGAAGCTGCCTTACTCATCATCTTTCACACCTACAGCTGAGGTGGACATTAGTAAGGGAGTCTCCTATTAGGGGACTGCACCTTTTAGCGTTTAATCTTCATTGTTGCAGGTGTGGAGGCCTGAAAATAACCTTTTAGGTTAAATAGGAGATCATGACCTTTACTCATCGGATCTAGGGTTTCTCCTGCAATACAACTTACTTAAAAGCTTGATGAGTTTTTGCTTATATTCATTCAGTGGATTCTTCAAGCTAAAAACCAAAGTCAGAGATCTTATCAAGTCATGGTCCATGAATCCAGACCCTAAACTAAAAATTTCTGTCTTTCAGAAACAAATCTCAGTGCTCTGCCTGCAGCCTCCAGCTTAATGGCCTCCATCTTGACATCTGATTTAGAGAAATGCAAAACAATAGCAGAATTGGGGAGGCCCAGATACTCTCTATTCCCAGGCTGCATGTTCTAAACCTTTGTCAGGCAGGGAACATACAGCAGAAGATGCCCTGGAGAGGCAGGGATGTTGAGGCTTCCCAGGCCCCAGTTTCATTACCAACTTTGTTTTCTGCCTCTCCCTTTTCACTTTAGTCTCTAACAAAGAATTCACCTTTTCCAACCCTGCATGTGTTGTGATTTCCTGACTCTCAGACAACCTAAATTGCTGCCTGCAGGCCAAAGGACTTCTAATAGTAAAGTTTTGAAATAGCCCCAAGTTGAGATGCTTTTCTCTTTCTTGTAAAAGTTATTGGAAACCACAGAAAATCACCAGCATATTCCAACATCTTCATTTGTTTACCTACCAGTTCCCCCAAAGCTTCGGCTTCAGTAGACAAGAGGTCTTGGTCCAAAAATGCCATGGGTGACACTTTAACCAACTTCTTTGCTAATACAAAACAGAAACTGCCAACTTCTCAGCCAGGAATGGGCAATCCCCGTAGCCCCATCCACAACTTGATTATCCAGTTCCATATCTTAGCTCTGTTGCCCATTTACTGGTACATGTTTTGACAGTCTGGGCAATGCACTCTACCAGGCTCATCAGAAATCTCCTGACATGCTCATCCCCTTCTGCATTATCACCCGCCCTTCCCTTTTTATTCCGCTTTCCCCTCATGTTACCATTTCAAAGAAATGCTGGGGAGTCCCAAGGCAGGCGCTTGAAGCCCAGCTTGCTTTTTGCTTGCAAGAGTTCTGATTTTCTCAAGCTCACATCCCCTCCCACCACCCCAGCACACAGCTTCTGTATTTAGGGTCCTCCGTGAGGCCTCTAGGCAGCTATTACTATATCCCCTCCCCCACTTAGCCACTCCCACCCCACACACATTTCAAACCCACATTGCAATCCCCAGCACATAATGGCCTAGTCATTGTGTGGCAGGCCAGGTCTCACTAACGCAGGCCTCCATAACAACTGTTTCAGTACTGACTGAGTAGTTAAGTTAAATATTAAAAGCTGAAAGAGCCAGTGCCCTATACAAAGGCTGGAATATAACAAAAGCCCACCAAGAGTTTTGCCTAGTCCTTTCCTGGGCCTTAACCCATTTAGAATTAAACAAGTTTTACTGGGGGCCTCAAGAAACTCCACAGGCCTCCACAAACAAGTTTATTGGAGGTCTGAAGGAACTCCCCAAACCTCCATGATTTTGCAGGAGACAAGATAAGGGTAATCACCCCAGCACCTGGACCCATTTAGATTAAGTAAATTTACTGAGGCTCCAGAGGAAGGTCTTCAGGACTCAGACCTTAGTTATAGATTAAAAGAAGTTAATCACTTGTGTCTTTAGATGAGTGCACACTTACACGTAGGCATATAGCTTAGAAGGCATATAAGCTCTGGAAAACTTTGTAATTTTGAGGTTGGCCTGGCGATGTTTTCCAGGCCTTCTCCCTGTAACTGGTTACAGAAATACTCTCTTCCTCCCCAGTTCATCTGCATGTTGTTATTGGGCTTCGAAAAATAGCAGCCCAACCCTCAGTTTGGTCCAGGAACAATGGCCTTAATTGGCTTCTTACCCTCACACATAAATA